>NC_042514.1:17436028-17736028 GCF_900963305.1 Echeneis naucrates
TGAATAACAGAGCGAATGAGATGGTGAAAGGCAAAAAGACAGATTTGCACATAGTGTTTGTGTGGGAGCTATATTAGGAACATTTAAAGACCCCCGTCGGATTTCCCTCCAGATAAAAACTTATAAACTCCTGATAACTGTATAGCACACTGTTATCTAAGCTCTGAATGCATTAACACTCTATCTGACATGCTCTATCTGTCAAGTGTGTTTTCTTACACTGTGTGATGACAAACTGACAGGTCTGCAAACTCTTTACCTCAGCTACATTTCCCATTCAGCTTGATGAATTCAGGCAGTCAGCCAATCATGATCCAACAGACCTGAACAGTGTCCGGCTTTTGGCTTTTTTTTTTTGCTTTTTTTTTTTTTTTAATAATAAACTTTAAGCAAACATTTTACAAATATCCACATTGCTATGTACCCGAATTAAGCATGTCAGAGATCAGCACACATTGTGCTATAGAGTTCTTCAGCTAACTCAGATAATCTCTGTCTTTCCAGACCAAGGATGAAAATGGTGGAACTGGATCCCATCTTCCAAAACAACTCATTTATTTGTTCCCCCAAATATACATTGCTCTACAGCATATTCCACAAATTCAATTATTATTTTTGTTGTAAAAATATCTCATATCTCTGGAGGAATGCAACCTGAATTTCTGGATTCTGTATTATTAAAAAGGCTGATTCTGTTTCTTGTGGCTTGATTGAGACTATGGCTTCCAAATTATCCACAATGTTTTGATTGCAGTTGCCCACGAAAATGGGACCACAAATGGACAGTTTTGGTAAATTATCTGGAAGAAATACAAAATATACTTTGGTTTTTAATGAAATGTCCAAAACAGCAAATTAATAGTTTGCCATGAAATTTGGTGGTTCTCAGCAAGCACGTCACACCCATGGTGTATGGGGGGTATCTGACACCCCCACCTTCACTGACTCATTGTTTCATACCCCACCCCCGTTTTGCCTGACTGTCTTAATTTCTTTTTTTGCGCTGGCTAGTCACTTTGATTCAGCTCTACATTGGACAAAACTCATTGGCCAATTTAGATCAATTGAACAGCCATCCAGTTAAATCAAACCTATTTGGCCACCCGTCCAGTCCAAGGACTCCAAGCCTGGGAAACTGTTTCCTGGTAGCGGTGTGTGCCCCCCTCCCCCAACCCCCCAAAAATAAATAAATAAAAATAAAACATTTCTGCGCTCACTCTGGGCTCATTTGTCCCGCTTTCTGAAGGGCAGTGCTGGCCCTGGTTGTTGGTCCGGCAGGTTGACCTGAGTCAATATTAGGCCATAATTGAAATGTATCCACCTATATAGGTGGTAGGACCCCATCTGAAGATAGTAATATCACTTTGAGAGCGTGACCAGGATAACATGGTCAATGCCTAACAGAACTGTTTGTATGCTTGTAGACTCTTGGTTGTATTTAAATATGAAGCTGAGTCAGTTCCATCAAGGATAATTAGGTCTTAACTTAAGGAATGAGAACAGGACCGGTGACGTAGGGCTGTAGGGTTTGTGTCAGTTCTAGCTTTTTCTCAGCAGGCAAATATACAGATGTCGACAACAGGGACCACTGGGGACCCCGAGTTACCTCCTTACCCGAAGGATGAGGAGGCAGGAATGTATTAGACCTCCACAAATGTCAAGCTGCTTTTCAACCTTTGTCGCATGTTGTTTCCTTTGCTTTCTCATATTTCCTGTCACTTTCCACTGTGTACGTTCTCACAAGAAGAGCTGCCATTTAAGTAACCTCAAGGGGCAAAGGCCTCCAAGCAATGGATTGGCACATGAAGTGATGGATATGATTTGACAAGTCAGCATAGCCACAGAGTGAGTACTGTGGAACACACACAGCTGATACGATGTAAAGGAGCTTAGGACTGTGTGCTATGCATCTTATCATGCCCATATACACACAGCCCACCAAAAGAAGTAGCTTGATTTATACAAAATGAGTTACTCACACAAATGACTCCAAAATGATTCAGGTTTGAAGTCCCCTATGGATGGAACACTTTCCTTTTCATTCATCCCATTTGCTTCGGCTCTACCAGCAATCTCACTTTCTGATTATACGATGGTGAGCCAGGTCAGTGACTTGCTGTTTAATTTCAAGCAATAAAACATCCAAAATGAGTGGAGCTTAGAGAAGTAATAACCTAAATATTTGTCTGCATTACATCACATTTACTCACTAGGCGGGTGCTTTTATCCCAGGCGGTTTGATGGTCCAGAATGAACCAGCCTGTCTGGACTTTGTCGGAAAGGGTTGAAGTCTCAGTGCTCCTGACACCTAAGTGCTAAACATCAGAAATCCGATCCAAAGGCAAGGCAGAGTTTGCATTGCACCTAAATCTTGATAAACCATGTAATAAAATCAGTAATGAAATATGGAATGTAAATGAGAGAGAAGGCGTTAAGTCATGTCCTGAGTAGAAAGCACCAGGAAGGCCTACATGCTAAAGATCCCAAGTGAAACAGCCCCTAGAGGTAAAGAAAACGGGGAGGTGTGAGTTACAGTAACAGGGACAAAAAGAGAAGAAGTAGAATGATGTTGGAATAATTAAAACAAGAGATTGTAATTTCGTTTGTGAAACACTATGATGTCAAGCTGAAATTCATGTTGTTGTTCTGAAATCAGAAACCTATGTAACTGAATGGTAGCAGAGCTGGTGGCGGATTGAGCAATGATTACATTATATATATATATTATATATACTACATACACCATATTAGATGAGATGTCGAAAGAGTCTAAACACATACACTGATTTCAAGATTGTATATAATGAACACACACACGCATACTGATGGAGGAGAAGGTTAATACCTGGAACAGTGAGACCACATGAGTCCCCCCCCCAGAACTTAAATTTGGGAGATGGAGTCTATGAGTCAGAATGAGACCATCCAACGAGACATCATGGAGAACCCACAGATGAAAATATCAAGTCAGAGGAGAATACTTACTGTACTACTCCAGTCCAGCAGTGTATACACTGGAGCTCTGTGCGCTCGGGCTTGCTCGGCCAAACAGAAGCTGTGATCTACAATAGGAACTTGGCATCATATCCCAGATCTGAGAACAGCATCGTCTGAGGATAAGGGACAACGGTCTTGGCCAGCAATCCCTCCATTCATTTCCCCTCCACTAAATTTATGCATAAGCCATCCAGCCTCAGCTCTTTTTGGGGTTG
Source organism: Echeneis naucrates (assembly GCF_900963305.1). NCBI lineage: Eukaryota > Metazoa > Chordata > Actinopteri > Carangiformes > Echeneidae > Echeneis > Echeneis naucrates. The sequence continues at coordinate 17,439,241 of NC_042514.1, forward strand.
TAATGAGTAGATTTGATTCTGGAAAATGATCAGTTGAGTGTTTTATGTTTAGGTTATGTACCACAGCCTTTCAAGATTGCAGTTATTAAATCCCTCCGCAAAGAACCTGATCTGGATCCAGATGTTTTGGCTAATTATAGACCCAAAACTACCCTCCTTTTCATTTCCAAAATTCTTGTAAAAGCAGTTGCAAGCCAATTATGTAAGCGTCTGCAAAGAAATGGCCTGTTTGAAGAGTTTCAGTTGGGTTTTAGAGTGCATCAAAGCACAGAAACAGCAGTGGTAAAAGCTACAAATGACATTCTAATGACTTCAGACAATGGGTTGTCCTCCGTACTTGTGCTGCAAGGAGCTGCACTAAGTTGGTTCAAATCATTCTGATCAGACAGATAACACATCACTTCATGTTAACAGTGATTCTTCCTCATGCATTTTAGTTAATCAAGGAGTTCCACAGGGTTCTGTCCGTGGACCAATCCGTTTCCCTTAGGCAATATTATCAGGAATCATATATTTTCGCAGTTATGCAGATGATACTCAGCTTTACTCACATTTCTCCTGTTCTAGCTTCTCTTCATTGGCTCCCAGCAAAATTCAGATTAGAATTGAAATCCCTCTTCTAACATACAGAGCTCTTAATGACCAAGCTCCATCATATCTCAGAGAGCTCATAGTTCCTTTTTGTCCCAGGAGGTCACTTCGCTCTCTGGATGTAGGTTTACTTTTAGTTCCTAGAGTCTCCAAGAGTAAAGGAAGAGGCGGATCTTTCAGCTATCAGGATCCTCTTCTATGGAGCCAACTCCCAGTATCAGCCAGGGGTGGCGGACTCTGCAGCAGTTTTCAGGATCGGGCTTAAAACCTTCCTTAATGACAACGCCTATAGTTAAATATTTAAAGTTTAATAAAAGTTTCTTTAGTCATGCTGCTATAGGCCAAAACTGCTGGGATTGCACTGGCAACCTCTCTCTCTCCCTCCCTCATACCTGTACATCACATCATTACATGTCTCTAACTTTGTCTCTTCTTGTAGTCTGTGTTTTGTCCCTCCTGCCCTGTCTCACCCTGTCCCTGGCCTACAGATGCTGAATCATCTTTGTTCCACGTTCCCGCTCAGTGCCTGCTGCTGCAATAGTTCATATCATTAGTTATCATTTCTCATCAGTTCTCATTTTTGTTTCTTCTGCTAAAAACACAATTTTCACCTACTGTTAATATTTACTAGTGCACATTTAATGGTACCAGGCTTCTATCCCCATTTACATCTGTAAATCTTTTCCTGCCCTCGTTCTCTCTCCACCCCTACTTCACCTTGATCATACAGCCATATGATCCATCTCAGTTTCTGCCCTCCTCTGAGGAATGTCTTCCAGCATTGCATCCCTGCAAACAAGGTAACCAGGGTGTTCACATTAATGGTTTCCAGATGGTATTCCATCTTCCATCTACTTATCAATTAATTGCTGAATTGCTTACTTATCAGGAGTAACCCTCTCTATCTTCAAAAATAATTTCTTCTGAGCGGCTCCTCTAACATGTCTAACCAGCACTTACTATGCACTTTTGTAGCACCATATCTGATCTACAACACGCCTTTAATGTATGCAGTACTTAATGCACCAGAACCTTCTAGTCATGCCTTCTTCTTCAGACTGTGTATATATGTTTATCGCTCTCTCTGTGGGTGTGTGTGATTGCGGGACTGAAGCCAGGTGTGTACAAGTCAGGTGCCACTCACAGCTAACGCCAGCTTTCTAGAACTGATTGTGGACTCGGTTCTTGCCTTTCCGGCCTTTTCCACTTGTGCAGTCCCAACCTGCATTTGTTGCCTTTGTAACAAGCTGTTTCCCTCTGCCTTGCACCCTTGTCCTGACTCCTGATGCCTGTCTTATGAGGTAATCAGTTTACATGTCATTGATGGTTGTCATATATCCCTGTCTTTCATCTTCCTGGTTAAAGACCCATAACACACACACTGACTGGACGATGGGAAAGATTGTCCTAGGATTTAGATCTAACCTGGCTCCGGTGTTCGGTAAACACACAGCTGGGTCCCTTCCTCCTCACCCACCCCTATAACTGTACTATGGACCTCCTGCCAGGAGCCCCTCTCCCAAGGGGCTACCACTACAACCTTTCCCAACCTGTTCCTAGTGGAACAGGTCGTCTTAGGCACGCAGGGAGGTCACAGAGAAATCATGCTTTTTGCCACAGGCACACCGTAAAAGCATAATGAAGAAATAGGTCATTCAATTTATATATGTTGTGATGATTGAACTTAACATTTCTGGTTTTAATTTATAGATTATTTAAAAAAGGCGCTGAGTCAATTTTTTGAGGATAAATCAGCGTAGCAGACTTCCTGCAGCAGCACCTGTGTTATTGTGCTGACCCGGCTGCTTTCTCATACTAATCTGCGGTGTGTGAGTTGGTATTCAGCTGCTCTTGCATACTTTGGGAGTTCATGTGCAGAGTATCTGAAAGGGCTAATGGCTCCCATGGTAATTTCCTCACCATCACAAGTGAGGGGCCACATACTTAACTTTTTTCAAAACCTCTAGAAAGTTACAACAATGGCTGATGAGTCTCTTGGACATAAGCAATGAGCAGTGAATAGTCAGTGCTCTAAACACCATAGGAACGAATAGCCGAGAAAAATGATGTGTGACTTACACACTTGCATTTTTTTACGCATAGCACTCGGTCTGTTTCCGATTTCTTTACAGATTTTGTCAGTGTTTCTTCGTCACTTAGACTGTGCTGCATGCACTTAAACAGAAGTTGCTGGGATGAAGAAACATCCGAATATTTATTTTTATTTTTTTGTATTAAGTGCCTGCTCAGTTCATCAGTCCCACAATGGAAATAAATATCTGTAGCTAAATTGAGACAGTGTGACCCATTGCCAACACCAGTCCCCTAAACTGCCTCCTGGGCACTGGCAGCGATCTGGGTCCATCGCCAGATGGGGAGCATGTTGGCCCTCCAGCCTGTAAGCAAACAAACCCTCCATGTTGTCAGGATGTTGAGGGATGTAGCTGTTCAGCCTTTATGACCCCACACAGGTAGATGTGCAGTACCCACAGACACACACCTCATTAATGTTGTTATGGAAAGTCTGCTCAGACAAAGGAAGCCCTAATCATAACAATAGTAATGCAGTCAGCTTCTAGTGCAGACTACTCCTTTCCCTGCCAGTAAGATCATTAAGGATAACATGATTTCAGAAAGTCAAGGCAAAATAGAAAAAAAAAAATTGTGTGTACATTTACCTGAAAGCTGGACCTTTTTCCTCACCTGTGCACATAAAATGAAATACCCACAAGAGCAAGGTTTGGACAATTGTATGTGCTGAAATCATTGAAAAGTCAAATTTTAAATTCAAAATTCAACTGTCAAATGAATTAAAGAAAATTATTTCCAAACAATGGCACACACATGGCATTTTTCCTGCATTTATTTCTATTAATCACGGTAAAGATGGAGGAGCTGCTCCTTTCATCATTATTATCTTGGAAATCAGGTCTAATCCTAATTACAAAAATAGAATATCTATCCCAACGGTACATGACTATAAAGGAAATTGTAGAAAGGGAGTGGTGCTGGATCCCGCCAACATGTCTCTGGAACATTAGAGATATTTTTAAGGAAGTTGAATAACACCCTTGGAGTGCTGGGCTGAAGGGTAAAGAGAAAAAAAAAGAAAAAAGAAAAAAAAAAGCAAGAGCAGAAATTGCCTTGAGACTCAAATAGCAGAGGCCTCGCAATTATGATTCAAAGGCTTGTTACCTGAGGAAATGGTGGAATGATAGGAGATGATAAGTTTAAAAATGAGTCTGGCGGTATGGGGGGGGGGGGGGGGGGGGTAAGAGTAAGAAGAGCAGACTGGGAAGAGAGGCTGGGAGGAAGGTGAGAGAGAGAGAGAGAAACAGAGAGACAGAGAGAGAAGCTGTTGCTGCTTGTCCACAGTGTCCAGAAAACTTGAGCCAGATCCAGGAAGAGGCACTGCTGCTGGAGGCTGATATGTGTGTGAAGGAAGTGGCGGGAGCACAGGGGCAGGAATCACCCTACAGGCAGGAAACGGCCTGTGGAGGTGATGGCGGGGGTGGAGGTGGAGGGTCTCGGCTCCTGTCTAATAGCTGTTTGCTCAACACTCTTGCACACGGAGGCCTGCAGGCCAGGCTTAATCTCTGAAGAGGACGGACACATATAGATTGAGCTAGATGGCTTCTGGTTGCAAAGCATGCATATACAAACCGAGGAGGAAACTGGTGTACAAACATACTCTTGCACACAACAGTGCTGCCATGAAGACACATGAAGTCTGCTCTTGTTAGAGTAACTGGGTTTTATTGAGAGAAAGAAAAACAATAAATGCAACACCATTTCTTTGGGTTTCTGTGGGCAAAGACATTTGTTTAAGTTATGTACTTGTGGATTTGGCATAGCTGCTCCCTCTTCAGGCATTTAAAAAGTTTCACAGTTTTTTCAGTTTAGGGCACAAATCACGTGATAAATGCCAGAATGTGGAACTCACAAGTGTATTTGAGTTGGAGAACAAGTGTTCATAAAGCCATCTGAAGGCTTGCTTTATAGCAAGTTATTGAGAGAAAAACAACACTGCTTATTCAAATCACAATATCAATCTTTTAATGTAGATGTGAATAAGTGAGACAGCAGCTGGATACGGCTGTGCATTGCTGAGTAGCAGAGTGGTAATGGGCTTCCTGCGTTGACCACAACAGGCTTTGCAGATAGAAACAACATGTTTTTTTAAGCTTTGTTGTGGCCTCCTTTCAAGAACCCTTGGTTATAAAACTATCTACTGTCAGCCAAAAGGCCAAAAACAAAAATGTGTGTATTCAACTTTATAGACAAAAACTGTGCATTAAATATTTAATATAGTTCAAATTACTTGAATAATTTATTAAATAATTTCCTTTCTGTTTACACATACTGGACACCTGCGTAGGGAATTGATGCATTCTGGTTTTGGAGGTGTACATTAAGCCATTACTGAATCCCAAAGAACTTTCAATGTACACATAAATATTCTCACAGCTTTCACCAAGGGATTGGAAAAATGCACAGTTGGATCCTATTAAAATCTGTTGACGTTTACATGAATCTCGCAAAATTTAACACGGTGAGCTGTACTCATAGGACATTCATTCATTCATCTTCTACTGCTTATCCATTTCCAGGTTGCGGGGAATGCTGGAGCCAATCCCAGCTCACACTGGGTGAGGGCAGGGTACAGCCTGGACAGGTCACCAGTCCATCACAGGGCCAACACACAGAGACAGACAGAGACCAACAACCACTCACACTCAGACCTTTACCTCCAGGCAATTTACAGTCACCTATTAACCTAATCATGCATCTCTTGATGAAGAACATGCAAACTTTGGATAGAAAGGCCCCAGGCCGGTAACCAAACCCATGACTTTTGTGTTGAGGGGCAACAGCACTACCCTCTATGCCGCTGTGCTGCCCGCTCACTGCACGATGACTGAATATTTTATCAGGAACACATGCACACCTGCCTATTGATACCTTTATCCATCATTAAAAACTCTTGTCAGCACAACAAAAGATATCTAACAGAGGTTGTGTCTCACTAAACTGAATGCATGAATACTGGAAAAATGTAGCCTGGTCCGATAAATGTGGATTTCTGTTGAGGTATCAGATTACAGAGTCATAACTTCGCATCGACAGCACAAATCCATGGACTCAACCTGCTTTTTGTCAAGCGTCGGGCACCTGGTGGAGATGGTGTGGGAATGTCCTGGCCAGTCACTCATTGTCTGATTGAGTACTGATGCTGGCCATGCACATCACTTTCTGTCACTATTAACCATCGTCTAATATCTAGGTTTACAATGAAACTGGTTTCATGAGTTCAGTGAACTTTAGTGCCTTCTCCATTCACCAGATGTAAATCCAGCAGAACACCCACGGGATGTGTGATAGAATGTGCCAGAATGTGCAGCTGACAGATCTGCTGAAATGATGTGAAGCAATCCTGACAACATGGATCAAGATCTCGAAGGAAGGTTTCCAGCATCTCCCGGAATCAATATTGAGGCTTTTTTTACCAAACAAAAGGACGCCCTACTCAGTTCTAGTCTGTTGTTGTGCTCTGTGCTTCTATGCTCACCTACTCAAAATATCCAAAAGAATCAGCAGCGTGATTAACGTATCATTTGGATGAATAATTACTCCCGCAGTAAGAGAATGGGGCTTTTTAAACATAGACCTGAATAAATTTCAGTGACTATTAAAGAATATGTAAACATCTGTCCTTACGTTAAGGTGTTTTAAAAAGTGGCACTGATTTGCCATAATGATCAAAGACAGAAACTGGAAGTGGAGTTATAAGTAGCCATTTCTCCTCTTTCTTCTTATACAGTATAATGCCTGTGAGAAGTGGCAGGAGTTCAAGTCAAACAAACAGAGACTCAGTCCTGTTGCAGGTTAGTGCCAGTGAGGTATGTAATGTTACACCGCAGAGCATATAGAATTAGGAAACTCTTCTATTAGATTAAATTAGATGAAATTTAAAACTCTCCATTGAAACTGGGTCATCGCCAAAGCAGAGAGAAGGGTGCAACAGAAAGTTTTTGTAAAAATTGTTGCATTAGTCAACCATTAGACTACAAAACAACAACAACAAAAAAAACAAGTACTTCAGTATAAACAATATAACTATGTCAGATCAAGATACATATAACAAAATATATAAAACATCAAAACATCAGCACAATGTCAATTGGCACTCTATTCTAGATCCACATTGTCCTCTACAACGAAAGATTTTAAATAAAATATCCTGTTTAAGATGTTACAGGTGATTGGCCTACTAATGTGTGTAGAAGAGCATTTTTCTTTATCATATTTAATATAAAAGTCATTACAAGGACACTTTTGCAAAATGTAAATAAAATTGCAGCTGTGGAATTCACAGGTTTGCAGATCTAAATCAGATGTGTCGAGAGTCTCACTCACATCATCATATTTCCAGATGGAGGCCATACAGTATATGGACAGACTCACAAAAATGAAAACAATGTGCAGCCATCACCTTGTAAAATTTAAACTTGGGTGGTTGCAGATCACAATACTGACAGGGAATTCAGTGAGACACACAAAAAAAAAAAAAACTATTGCTGCACCTCTCCTGAGAGCCATGGATTGTATTTTCTTGTTGCTTAATAGCTAGTGGGAGGTTTGTTTGTCACGTCGCTCTTCCTCCTCAAGTGCAACTGTCCATTGTTATGTACAGTGCGACACGTGTTGTTATTTCCCCTCTCTTAAAAGCCTGAGCAAGTCCTTTCCAATCTTCCACACAGAAAGGGCCATGACCTCAGGCCCCCACGACTTCACCAAAACGACAAACAATAAACATCCCATGGTAGCAAAGGTGGGGAAAACCCCTTGCTTGCTCCACAACTCCAAGACATTTGCATCTATAGCTGCTGCCTGCATCACTCTGCACAAATACTGTTCTGATTAGACAATCATAAGACTTTTATAAACACACAATTGTTCAGGATCCCAACAATCATGTACACTGTCAATCCCTTGTACTTTATTTTTTAAAAAACAAACACACTGAGACAGATGAAGACAGATTTGGCTCTATAAGTCAAACAGGCCAAATTGTTAAAATCTTGAAGACCACTGAAATAAACAAACAAAATAGAATGAATAAATAATAATACAAAAACTCACTAACTAAAACCAAAAGTTTGGTGTGTGCCTGTATGAGGCGTCCTTCTTAAAAGATGAAAGACAGGTGAAGGAGGACATTTTACAAATGAATTGTGAGCAGTTCTTAATGTCTGTCAGGTCATCATATTTCCCTTAGACTTAGTTAAAGGGAAAAACAGAAACAAAAGGAAAGGGAATACTGGCGCTCCTGTCATCTGGCTTGTTTCTGCTGACCCCAACTGGACAAAAAAGAAAAGGGAGGAACAAAAAACAAACCCATTTCTCATTCTCATTTACATCGCTTCTGGAATGACCCAGTTTAATGGATACATTATTTAATGCGATCTATTTTATGTGTCTTAAAGGCTTTGAAAAGAGAAAGAATGACTTTCATAGTCCAACAATCAACAGCAAACAATACCTTGTATCAGTGGTGGGAAACCCCTCCGGCTTCTTTCAGCTGATGCTGAGTTATCACTTCACAATCTCAGCCATTCCTCATCTCTGCCATCTGCTCCAAGGCGTGCAGCCGAAGCATCCTGGAACATATGGAGGGAGGCAGGATGATCAAGGAAGGGGGATGTTAAGATGCACCATGCACTGCAAAGTGACCGGGAAGCAGCCCTATTGTTTTCAGGGTCACCTCACTTTTCCTTTCAGAGCCACCAGAGTTCTACTCTCTCCCCCTAAGGCTGTTCATCTCAAATAAACAAAACTCCTTGTCACCACTGAGTGTATCTTGTCCGATTTCCTCCCTCATCAAGGACTGAGGGAAAGGGTTTACATGTTATATAAACAAAGCAAGTTGTGGAACCAGCAGAGCATGCTAAGGAAAAAACATTTACACATGCAGACAAAAGAAGAAGCAAAAGCTACAAAAAATAAATATCAAACAAGATAATCATTGGATGTATCTGCAATCTATATTCAGGCTCCACAGATTGTTTACACTTTCAGTTGTAAATATGTCATGGCTGTTGCAATGCAGTAACAGACATGTTACTCATAAGCCATATTCACCTCTTCCTGGTTTGACATTGTCTGAGTGACAACACTAGCAATGGCCAGGTCTGCTGTGCTATTGGGCAGTGAGGAGGAACAGTGGGCGGGAGAGAACACACCTTAGTCACAAAGTTAAATATTAACTTTCCTTCAGGGTACAGCTTGCTCAACCTTTGAACACATTTCTCCATTTTACAGACGTTGCAGTAGAAAATGCAGGGAAGGTAGGCATTGAATGCGAGAGTGGACACACACCAGGGGATCTCGCTGAAGTTGTAGGGACCCACAGAAAACAGGTGACCAGGTAAGACTTTAAATGAACAGCAGGTTGTCTAAATAAGAGAGTTCTGTGTCAATCTCTGTGTTAGACTATGTAAAAATCATGTGACTCTTTTGTTGATGTTGTTTTTTGAGTTGTACCTTTTACTGCCAACCACACTAATTACCAAATACCAAATCATGCTTAATATGACGAAGCACAAACAACGATGCTGATGGGACACTTCATGCATATCAATAAAACTAGTTTACTAAATAAGAACAACACGTAAACTTAAGGACACAGAGAACAAAACAGATTTAAAAATATATATAATCATGTGTAATGTAACAAATGATCATATGTCACATTCTAGATTGCTGACACTGCATAAGCCCATGCTTTCTCAACACAGAAAAGACCCCATTACCAGTGTTTACATTTCAGTGTCCTAGTAACCTGCACTTGGTGATAGCCTTATCAAGATGGGACAAACCGCCACAATGATTTTAGCCATTCAATTTGTTACGCAATATAATTTGTTACATAATTTCAGCATCAAAATTATTATTATAAATTATACTATTATTGCTGTCCATATCCAGAACAGTCATGTCCTCATGGCTACACCTTTGTTAGTGGCGTCGACTTACTGTTACAACCCAAAACACTGCTACACTTTTAATGGCTCACTTTCTTTAGCTCACACTTGTTCAGTCTTTCATACAGTCTTTAAAACACACATCTTTTTTTTCCAGCATTAATTTGATAAAGGATCCAGGTGCTACAGCTAACCATTAAATATCAAATATCAGTTTGTGTTCACAGTGGCTTTTATGTAATGAGTTGTTAATGAGCTTTAATGAACATTATTACAGGACTGGCAGATAAGACTAAACATCTCTGGGTGCATAAGCTATTATGGCCATGCTTCAATATATTATTTATTATTCAAAGGTAGTTTTTATACATATATATTCATGGTTTTATCTCAGCTTCAGACTGAGCTTAATTTTCAGTGTTTGACTCGAAATAATCATGCTCATTAACAATGACTTTTCCAGCTGTTTTTCTGCATTGTACCATCAGACCTTCTGCTTTATCACTGACAAGCAATAGCACTGCCTGACTCTTCCACACATTTTCAGAGCAAGACAGAAATACAGAACTTGGCAGTGAGATAAGAAGGAAAGAGGGAGTTCTGCATGCTGTTCTGTAGATTGTTTAGGCCAGGGTCAACTGAAGGACGGCTCTGCTATTATGTGTAAAGAATGAATGCCTGTGATTATTGCAGCCAGATAGAGAGGAAGAGAAAGAGATGTTTGCATGGTCAAGTATAATTTTTATCATTTGTCAAATGCAATTTGTGTTGATCAATTCTAGAAATGCACTATGATGTTAGCTTTTTTTTTTTTTTTTTTTGGCTTAAGTGGCACTATCAAATTACCAACCATGAAATAGCTCATAGTCAAATAGTCTGTTCAAAGGATTATAATCATACTGCTGGAGCAGAATATAAATTCAATGTTTAATTCAGTTTGATGACACAGAGAACATTTCACACCCTCTGGCCATCGTCAGTGTCTATAAACTGACACTCCCCTCACAAGCTGGGGCACTGAAACAAAAACAAACAAACAAACCGGACTCCTTTGTGAGTGATAAACGGGGCATGCAGACACAGACTCAAATGTAGCCTCTTACACATGCATGCACACATAAATACAAGTGAGTGTACAGTAGCACTGTCAGCAGAGCTCACAAACAGTTCCTCCCCGGCTTCCCTGCTATGGCTCCTGATCCAGTGCTACTTGGTGTATGTATTTTCTTCTCCTCTCTGCCTGTGTTAGGACAGAACAGGAAAAGATAAAGGAAGCCCGGTTGATGTGTTTACAGCCAACAATGCTGAAGAGAATAGCTGTGGAAGACGAAAGGGAAGAGAGCTAATGGCTGGTACAAAGCTGGCAGAACCGCCTGCCTTTCTGTGAAAAAACACCTTAGGGCCGAAAAAAAGGGAGGCATATTGAGGCATAAAAATTAATCTAGACCAAGAAAGCGGCAGCCACATTTTTGGGTGAAAATATGTGAGCGATTCTAAGTGACTTTCATGAATTGTTCAAAGCTGGGAGACATTATTTTATACGTGTGTGGCCAATTCTTTTTACCGACCCATGTTTACCTAGTTTGCGTTTTATTTGCCAAATTATTTCATACAAATATTTAGGTAAATAAGGTGACATCAACTGAAAACATGCCAATGATATACATTACATCAGTACATAATATTAAACTGAGTGTAGACAATTCCTCTTTTTTTATTCTACTGTAACTTTCTCAAGACATCTAGTCATCCTGAATGTATATTAACACTCCCTGTTGAGTTGCAGGACTAGAAATTATTTTCCTTTATGAAACTTGGACTTAAAATTATTTTTATTTTCGTGTAAACAACAAAGACATCATTACCTGTGTTTGTTATCGAAAGCCGTCTTTGAAAGGACAGTCCCAGCGTGTTGCATTATGGGTATTTCGTGCACCTGACGTTGCTCGGCGAACAGGTGTTCTGCCATTTTCCTTCCTCCCTCTGAGCGTTAATGCGCCTTAAGCCCGTGAGAACAGCGTCTTCCGGTGTCCACAGACAATAAGCGAAGAAAGACAAACATTTGGGAAATGTCAGCGTTAGACAAAATAACCAAGCGAGAGAGGAGCCGTCAACACCGGTTCAGCCCAGCGGCGTTCTTCTGTCAGAGAGAAAGCTGCACGCAAGTCCAGTTGTGTAGCCAAACTCAGAAATAGGTGGAAGATGGCACTTCGCATCACTCCATCACTGCCTCACCTGTAGGGCGATCATCCTATCAGGTCTATTCAAACCACCAAACCTGCCCCATTCATTGTTTTATTTCCTGACATGCTGCTGTTTTCTGCCTCTTTCAGCTCAGTCGTCTTCACAATACAGAGCTATGAGCCCATGATGTTTTTTTTTTTTCTGTTTCTTTCTTTCTTCTTTTCTCCATTATGTGCTACTGCACAGGTAGCTATTGCTATGTTTCCATTCATATTTTTAGTATGGATCATCCACCCCTGCTGCATTGTAACATGTATTTTAATATCCCTGCATGCAAAAAACTGTCAGAGCGTTAAAAATGTCCTAACATGGTAAATGTACCACAAAAGGATCAAGACACCCGCAAAGTTCTTAAAATGTGATTGTATTAAGGACTATACATCAGTCAATAGCACTTACATTAAAGTAGCAAACATGGAAGTGCATCATTGATTATAATAATCCAAAAATATGGTATGCAAAGATGGTTTGTATGATCCTTTTCCTTTTGCGGAAACATACATATTATACATGTGCAAAATTAGGAATTCAGGATTTAAACTTTTTTTGATTAGTATTTTGTCAGCATGTTGTCGCCATCAAATATTCTACCTTCTCTTTTCAATCTCAAAGGATCTTTAACTACTGTTGGAAACTATATTTTGGTGGTTAGGTAGCAAGTGAACAATGTGCTAATATGATAGATACACATAAGTCTCTAAAAAACCTTCACCTGGAATATCTGAAGCCAGCTTGTCAAACAAGAGTTACTGTAGTGCATGGATTAGAAGTTGTTGTGACTTTTTCCCATCTGAACTGTAAATATAGAAAGCCAACCTGTTGCCTCATGCATGCAAATGTCTGGCAAATCAGCGAATATCTTTACAGAAAGGTTTCTCTTTTCAAACAGAAGCTGGAATGCATGACAGGTTTATATTTGCATCACGAGCAACTATTGCAGTTTTGATATTGCTCTGAAAATGTAATGAATTTACAGTTAGACAAGGATAAGAGCAAAAACAAGGACAAAACAGACGGGGAAAACTGTGGAGGTTTGTAAAACATTAAATAACCTTACAATTTGGGAAATATGCATATTTTTATGTAGAGAGTTAATTGAGAAGGTTGATAACACCTTATACCTGCATTTTAAATATACAGCTAGCAGTTTTTTGGCTTAGCTTGCCATAATGACTGGAACTGGGGAAAAACACCTCCCCTGGCTCTGTCTAAAATTTTAGCTCTTTCTACCAGAAGCTCTACAGCTCACTAATTGCAATGTTAAATCTTGTTTTAGAGAAAAACTGAGGACAAAAAATGACATTGATATTATTGATCTGTTGATACGGTAGAGCCACCTTTTACTGTTTTTGTGTTAAGCTAACTACTTTATCCAGCATCACACTAATTAAACAAATTGAATAATGACTCTCACGCTGCCAAGATTAAATTAATTTTTCTCAGAATTTAAAACTAAAACCTAATGTGATTTGATGCAATACAGTCAGATTCTTTCTCTCTCTCTCTCTCTCACACACACACACACACACACACACAGGCAACTGCAACAATGAGTGATATTGCCAGTGCTATGTGTCAGTTAGACCTACGCAGGAAGGTCTTACAGTATGTGGGCCTTCCTGTTTGTGATACACTTTTCCTGTTGTGGATGATATCGTCACGAGTTCCTGACAGCTCATAGTCAGTTATGACTTCTGGATTTAGGGGACCCAGGCAGCATCTCTGCTCTATGATGACGCGCTCCTCATAGATACTGAGTGAAATATTTAGGTCATTTTATCTTTCATGTTCTTTTGTGTGGTTCACTAATTAAATATGCATTTACAAGAGTCCAAGAGAATTCAAAGCCACAGTGCACATGGGATATGGAAGCATTGTGGTTTAGCGATAGAGTTTATGTGATGTGTTTGCAAGCAACAGTATAAAATGAGAAGAATGTATGTACATTAATTTTCTATTTCTGTTTCTTAATTTCTCTATAGCCTCTTTTCGCTGGAACTAGAGGACTCTGGCTTGTATTTCTGCTCGCACATGGGATGACAATGCCGCTATCATGTTTTACTTGGTACTGAATTGAAGAATCCTGTCACTCAACATTGCCACCTAGTGGAGCTTGGAACTCCTTCCTGGGCAGAAAAAATCTTCCACTGAACTACTTCTCTCATCTGGGTAGATGCCTGTTCTGCAACACTTTTATCAGATTCCATTTATCCACTGAAAACAACAATAGCCACCACAAACCAGGATTGCCGTTCCCCAAACGCTGGTGGGTCAAGGTCTGAAATCCTACTCTTGAGACCCTGCTGGAGCTTGTAGAAAGAGAGCAGCTCTTCACTACCGCCTCACAGAAATAGCTCTTCTTCTGACATACATGTGAGGATACTCTCATGTCCCATGGTTTCCTGCAAGAGTTAATGGTGCCCCAAAGCAATAACAGGTCTTATCCAACAAGAAGCAAATTGAGCCACACAGGAGAAGTCACACTCCCATTCTCAGAAGAGACAGCACAAACAAGAGCAAAGCCAGATGGAACTGTTATCAAATGCCACACTCTCAACAACCACACCAACAGCAACACAAAATGGTAAGAATTCAGTCAGATACAATTTATCTGTCTTTGGTAAAGACGAGCTGGAGAGCAAAGTCTTGGGTACATCTCCTCTAAGTGCTTTACTGGGTTTGGGCATTTAGGTGTTTTCCATCGTGTGACTGCCTCACCACCACAATGCGGTGACTAAGTGGGATGTGATTTATTTATTCTGTTTCAGGTACTGTGACAAACCAGCCAGGCAAATATACCAGTCACAACTGGGAATTTTTGCTGGGCGTCCTGGTCACAGCAATTTCTATCTCCCTTCTAATTGCCCTTCTGGCTAAATGCCAGGTGGTTCGAAATTATTTTGCCAGCTACCGGCACACAAGGCTGAAGGAGGCAGACAATGTCAGCCACTGTGACCCAGAATCAGGTTTGCTTAGTTTTGTTTTATATGCACATTTTCTTTACACACATTGACCTCCAAGTAAATCAAAGTTGATTGTTGTTATATTTCCTAAACCTCTTCTCCTAAGGTTACAGAAAAGATTATTTATTTTACATTTTACAGAGAGAGGATTCATTCTAATTCTGGAATAAATAACAGAATATCAAAATAATAAAACGATTTCAAATGCATGATATATGAATCACTGGATTGACTACCTGATCTACTCTACCTGTCTAGAATCAAAGAACGAACAAGACAAAATTACTGATTATTCATTCGTTCATTCATCTTCAACTGCTTATCAGTTTCTGGGTCGCAGGGCAAAATTATGAATGGTAAACATAGTAGAGCATTGAGCAAGTAAATGACCAGATGTTCCTTCAAGAATACAACAACAGAGCAAATAATTAGAGATTATTGGTGACAAATATTATTGTTAGATGTGATTTATGTTATATCATACATGCCACACATTGTTTTACTTCCCCCCAAAACTAAACTAAATCCCAAATAATTTCACCAAGATGTCACTGCAATATCATCGCCAACCCTGTAATGATATAATTGGGTAAAAAAAAACAGAAACAAGATTGACCTGAAACAAAAAAAACTAAACAAAAAAAAACTAAACAAAAACAAATAAATGGTGCCATGTATCTATGACACAATCCCTGATTTTGAGTTCGTAAAAATAATCATTAAATTCTCATTAACTTGGTATAATTTCTGTCAAAGCTGGTCTGATCACATAAATCGAGTTGTACATCAATGTGATTACAGCTTTCCATGTCCTGCATCAGAATGAAATATAGATCTCACCTGTTATCACATTCATAATTCACTGCAACTCTCTTGTTTCTGTAAGTGCCTCGAGGCCTAGAGATGGAGTATGCCATGCACACTGGATGGCAAACTCGCATTGTCCCTCCTGTGAGTGAGGAAGATGATGATGGATTCATAGAGGACAACTATATCCCAGCCAGCGAGAGAGCGAGGGCCGAGAGAGCAGCGGAGAACATGGAGGACACTGAGGAAGAGATGGATGAGATTGAATTTTCCATTGCTTAGCAGGAAGTGTGTGTGCTCTTGCTTGACTAAACCACCAAATCCACTCCCACCTTCTCCTTAGTTTTCTGTTTGTTTGATTGAGATTTGTACTGTCAGTATAAATACCAGCTCTCCAGAGGGTCCTAATGTTACAGCAGCAGCAAAGAGTAGTTCTCATAGTGTGGCCATTTTACTCAGTCCCCACTAAAGGGAATTTTAGCATAATCGTAGGACATTAAATACAAATCTGGTTTATCGTGCCTTGTTTTTCAGCATACTGACAATAGAAACACTAAATATGTTATGTATGTATGTAACCCTAACCCTATGTTTCCAGTTTTGAAGTGATAGTCAAAAGGGCAAAGTTTTTCAAAAGAAGAGTGAAAAAGAGGTCAAGGTCCTGTGACTATAAGATATTCCACAATATGGAATATTAATATCAACAGTGTGATATCAAAATAGTTTTTGTATGTGTTGTTTTGCTGTACTGCCTTCGATCCTCATTTCACTTTTTTGCTCACCGCACATAACTAATCAGGTCAAGAATAAAATTAAAACTTGTTTGCTAAATACAACAAAATAAATCTCGCAGTTAAAAAAAAGAAATAGAACATATTGTACATAACATGGCCAGCATGGCGGCATAGTGCCGCCCCACAATAAGAAGGCCGCATGTTCGGTTCCCAGGCCTGGGGCCTTCATGTGTGAAGGTTGCATGTTCTCCCTGTGCCTGCACAGGTTTCCTCCCACCGTCCAAAGACATCATGTTTGGGTTAACTGGTGACTCTAAATTATCCGTTGGTCTGAGTGCGAGTGGTTGTCTGTCTCTTACTCTCTGTGTGTTGGCCCTGTGATGGACTGGAGACATGTACAGGGTGACCCCATAGCCCGCTGGGATCGGCTCCAGCAGCCCCATGACCTGGAAACCGATAAACGAATGAATGTATGTAACAATGTTCGGGTTGGGCTGTATTGAATATTTTGCAGTTGCCCCACTAACCAGTCACCATTTCATCAGTTCATCGGATTCTCCCAAGTTGTTTGATTTGTTGATTTTCTTGTACAGGTCGTGTCATATCTCTATTGTCGTCTTTTGTCTTCTTTCTTCAATTGATACAATCCATGACCAGTGTGTGCTGTAATAAACAGCATTTTCAATTGGTCACAGTTTATGGAGGGTAGTCAGGTGAGCAACAAAGCTGTGGTGGGATCAAGGTGTCACCACTGTTGTATGTTTCAGGGACTTTGACAGAAATTAATCATGATGTATCAAATTCATTACTGTTATGCTCTAACTTTTGAAGTGATTCCATAGAATTATTTTTATTTTTGTTGTTGGACTACAAGATGTAAATGTATAGAGACTGTAGATCTACTTGCAACTAGTTACTCTTCACCCTTGTCTATTTTAAGATGTAGGCTGGTATACATGTGAAATCAGGTTTTCTCAGAAAAACTCAAACTATGGTTTTGTCAATAAATTGTAAATAGGGTGACCTCAATAAAACTAGTTGAAAATGGAGCAGTCATCCGGTTCATCTGCCTTTTCTAAATGTATACATTCTAATGATGAATGCAACTTCAGAAAAGTACAGTTTTTCCACCGTGTGGCTGCATGCTTCATTGGTCTTAAACTAAACTCACCACACACACACACACACCTTTCTTTTTAAACTTCCCCAACACTGCAATCAACAACTGTAATTAAGCTTGACACCGCAACCAGAAAAGAAGCCCGGAGCGATCCGGATCCCCAGAGACCATCCAGCTGATGAGAGCGGTCTGACAGGTCTGTGTGAAGCTGTCAGACGAGAAGCTCCCACCCAAAAACAGCAACTCAAGTTCACAAAGGCGAGCCGGGGCAACACCGGAACAACCGCTCTACCTTCAAAATAGAATAACGTGCATGGCTGTTGTGTGTGTGTGTGTGTGTGTGTGTGTGCCAGTTCATCCAGGCTGCACATTAACAAAACACCAGATTTCCTTTTCATGGATAACAACATAACAGGGATTATATAGTATACATATGGATTCATTTTTAATTTAGAGTATTAGATGTAAGAGCTGCAATTGCTGTCATGTCGTGTGGTATTTTAACTTTGTGTTTCGAAGGGTTGTGGGTTTGTATAGCTTCTGTCTTGAGATTTTTTTTTTTTTCAATCATAAAAAATGAAAGGAAAGAGAAATACCTCAGGTGCCATATTAAATTCCACACAAAGGTTTTGTGTTCAAACTAAACTAAAGCCATAGTAGGAAAATATACCGAAGATTCAGCAGCCGAAGTTGACCCACTTATTAAACATGCTGTTCAGAAGGATATACTGTTATATAATATGCAGTGTTTGATTGTTACCACTGATACATTACATGTAAATGAATGGTAAATGTTTAAAGTATTTTAATATATTATTATCAACTATTGTGTATGCTAATACATCATATTTTATAGAATATAATATTTGATTAAATTAGTTACTCAAATGAAAGTAGGCTTATTGGGTAACTGGGCATCACTTTCCCCTGGAATAGTGTGAATTAGATCAACAACAACAACAACAACAACAACAACAAAAGGCAATGATTTAAGAAAATAAAAATCATTTTACAGGTAAATTCTGAATTAGAGTTTCCTTTAGATAAAAGTCGCGCTGAAAACAAAATGGATTAAGAGTATCATTACTGATCCTCTGGAAATTAAACCACAGTGGAGTTGAAACGTTTCAGAAATGGACGTTTCAAATCGAGCCAACATCACAACAAACGCCAAACAGCGCCAGCAGCTCGGAGCCGGAAGTGGTGTTTCTGTCATCACAGCCAGCTTGACGCGCGTGTCCGGAAAGGCAGGGACTCGGTGGAAACCGTCTCTGTAGAGACCGGAGGAGAGGAGGAAGAAGGATGATGGGAGCCAACACTACCGTCCACAAGTGACCCATTTCTCTCAGCAAGACACACATCTCACTTATTTTTATTCACCACAGCTAGTGATCGGACTCGAGTGTTCTTCTCTCCCAAGATGTCGGCGTCGGCGATATTTATCCTCGACCTGAAGGGAAAGGTAAGTTTGGGGACGACTTGTTGTTGGTGGCGAAGTTGACATCACGAAGCATCTGTTTCAAGAAAAAGAGTACTTTACCAAACACGAAAAAAAAAGGGGAGCCACTAAATTGACTGAACTGAAACAACTGTAGATCTATCCGGGTTGTATTTCCTCCTTAAAGGCCAAGTGGCTGCTGTGAACGTCCCTCCGTGTGAGTCAGGAAGAGGCTCGACCTGCTAAACTCGTTCGGCCGCTGTGTGAGCACACACGGCCGGGTTGTTCTTGTGCAGCCATGCGGCCTTTATCGCATGTGATGTGTCCTATTTCAAAGTTTCGAACTTCTCTCTGTGCTTAACATTCATCTCTAAAACGTTCAAAGCACTTTAAAAAAATGAAGATGACACACTGTAGATTTTTTTTCATCTGAAGCACAACAAACAAACACACGAGATAGTACATTGCGTCATCAATCAGCTGATTCATTCATTTAGTTACAGCTTTTTGCCTACGCTGCCTAATTAATCTGCTGAGGTTTATTTTTCATTCATCGGACAGTTGTCCACAAAATGTCAAGATGAAGATAACTTCCCAAAATCAAATTTTCTACAGCCCAAAATTGCGTGTTTTCACATTGCCTGTTTTCTTTGAGCCAAAGAGAGACAAAAGCATCTAATCTCCACAATCTGAGATACTGAAACTGGCAAATGTTACGCATTTCCCATTGAAATTGGACTCAAGCAAGTAGTTGATTCATTAATTTTCTGTTGATTGGAATTGGTCATTTTAAAGCAACAAATCAACTCCTTGGTTTTGGGTCTTTTGGTTTCAAATGTAGTCCTGCAATGAAAAATATAAATGACAATCATAAGCAATAATGATGTGCAGATTATTTGATTAGGAAAATAATCAATTATTGTATTTCTGACAAACAGTTTTTTCACTTGTATTCAAATTGTGGAAGTGATGTGGCATGAAAGTGATGATGATTATTATTATTGTTGTTGTTGTTATTGCTTTCTTGTCAGGGGAGTTGATTTATATGCAGTAGTATGGTTTGAAAAAAAGAGAACAATGAATTCTTCCTCTTAAGTTTCACATATAAACCTCACAGGGTAAATTTATTTGAAAGCAAGAAAAGGAATTGCTAAAGAAGTCTTATGTGCCTAACAATACTCGTCAGGGGAAAAGGATCAGTACCGCACAGCCTACATCTCTGATTGTACAGATTAAAGGTTTTCTCTTTTTCCCTCTCCTTCCTCCTCTGTCTGTCTCTGCCCTGAGGCAAGTCAGTAACTCTTCACCCTCGGTCCTCTCCCTCTTGTGGATGCGGGAAAAGTGATTAGAAAGAACTTAATGGAAATTCTGGAAAGGTTGAATATATCCAAACCCTCACCACAGATAAAAATAATTGCAATCAATAATCATGCACAGATAGATAGGTCACTCTTGTATGCACATTTGCCTGGGAACGCACAGTTACTCCAGAAGACAATTTCCACCTCTGCCCTTTATCGGCCCCACACCCCCCCGGCCTCCCTCTTCCCCTCTAAGTTCTAGCTCCTGGGCACCAGACTGCACACTGCTGGCTGCTGGGACCCGCTATGTGGACTGAAATGTCAGGCTATTGAAATCAGCATGGTGTTGTTTGTTCCCAGTGCTTCCCAATAGAATATTTAATAAGTGAACATGTTCAAACAGAAGTTTTGAGTTGTCATCGGTGGCATTGTATCTAGACAACTAGATTGATGGCCAATCGATTTGCGGCAGACATTCATGGAGCCCAGAGGATGAATCCTAATAGCTTTGACAGTCCTCTGGCTTTTTCCCGTGGTGCCACTAAGTTGACATTTGTGAGGCCTGGGACCTATGCTGCTGGTCATTCCTCTCTCTCACTTTGCTTCCTGTTGGCCTCTCTGCTAATTACTGACTGAAATAAAAGCATAAAAAATATAATATAATTGTTGGATGACATGACATTGAATTTGTTACAGAATTTTAATCCACCCCACAGAGTTAATTATAATAACTTTGTTGTGGCTGTAGACAATTATGCCATGTCCAAAGATGCTGCACATAATTTTATTTGTACTTCTGGGGAATGAGTGAGTAAATCGAGCCTCTGTATGTTCCTTTCAAAATGCACAGTGGAATAAGAAAGTTTCCTCGGTGCTGCTAACAATCCCACAATGCTTTGCTTTTGCGTTTTACGAAGGAAAACTCATGCAGCTCTCAATGAAGACTCTGTAATGAAGTGTCTCGAGGTCACCACTGGGCAAATGATCAAGTCTTGAAGGGAACGAGTGAGTGATTTTGGACACAGTCTTTTGTTGAGGAGATGACAGTATTTCTTTATTTTTCAGGGATATTGTACATCAAAATATGAATTTTGAAACGTAACCATAAATACACAGCATTTGCCTAATGCTTATAATTTGCAGTTCTCATCGGTTTGTTCCTGCTGCAATTACAGTGAGTTGCTAGTTATTTTAAAAAAGACACACTGTGCACACTGCACAATGTTAAATAGATGCAATTGATGGACCAACTCACTGGCGTCTTTTTGCAGTCAGTGTCATTATTTTATCCACAAGTAAGCCTCTGTCCATTTCTAACAGCCCCATCTCTCTTTTTCTGAGTCATGATTGAGTTACGCTTCAACGTTTGTGACGTGATTGTGTTCCTGACTTGTTGATACACACTGACACGTTTGGATTTTTGTCTCTTCCTGTTTGCCCACACTCCAGTGAGGCTTTTGTGGTTGCCATTTGACTTTAGAGGTCAACAGTGGTTTCTATTGATTTTGCTCTGATTGCCTTCTGTGCACCAATGACAAACTTTCCCTAAATCACTGCAACGATTTTCCCTTGATGATTTTTAAGTCCAGTGATGCTTTTAATAGAGGATATTCTGCAGTTGTTGTTGTTTATTGGGCAACTCTTTCAAAATATCACAAAATAAAAAGTTTTCTAGATTGAGCAAATGGTTGATAATGCCATTTTTAATTGTAACACAGTTCTTCATATTAACTTGTATAAAAGTGTCTCTGCCTTTAATTCTATGCCTTGCTTTCATCTTTTTCGTGTTCACCTAATTCTCATACTCTCATTATCTTTTAAACTAAAAGATAATGTCTATTTTTACCTAAAAGACTTTGAGCTACTTATCATATGTGAATGTCATGCATAATAAGGTTTCAGGGGTATGATGGAAGGATGTTTCAGTACAGTTATTTGTAGATGAACTGTGCTATGATTTTAATGGGGAAAGTATGACATTCACAGCAGACCTGGATTATGAAGTAGCTGTTCTCTGTTTAGGGGCATGAAATCTGTTAACCGTTTGTTCGAGGTCTTCTGTTTGATGTGCTCTGCCTTTACTGAATATACTATGCTATCTGATGTTTTCCTTTTTAAACTGAGTTTAACTGACACACATTCGAACCGTCACCACATGGCTGTGATGTGTTGACTCTTGAATATCCTTAAGGTGAATCATTCACTTATCAGCTACACAGTTGGCTGACTGAACCGACTCCCAGAAAGAAAAAGAAAAAGAAACCCGTAAAACTCAGTAAACTGGCAACAGGGAGTTGGAAGGAGCAGAATAAGAAGTAGAGGAAGCTGGTTGTGACAGCCATTACAGAAATATCTAATTTCATGTTAGGGAATGACTTAAACAGTTGCATAATGTTACTTTATGATAACTGATATGTGCTTTAGAAACGCCTATGGTGGTAGTGATTGCAATCATTTTTAGATTTAGATTAAGGACAATGTGGTTAACTTTGTGGCTGGGGTTCTTTTGGCACATTTTTCTAAGACCTGCAAACAGAATCGTGCCAATTTCAATGCTCGTAATGGAAATTCTGTGTAATTCTGTGTAAATAAATATATACATATTCAATTAAATTCACAATAAAGAAAAAATATTAAATGTTAAAATACGTGATAAACGTTATTGTTTTTCTTTCTTTTTTTTCAATTTAAGAGCAACATTTCTCACTTCACAATTCAAAAGAATTTAGGGATTTCATCATCTACAGTCCATAATAACATCCAAAGATTTTCTGGAAGAATCTCTGCATGTAAGCAGCAAGGCTGAAAATCAACATTGAAAGCCTGTGACCTTCAATTCCTCAGGTGGCACTGCATTAAAAACCAACTTCACTCTGTAAAGATCTTGCCACTTGGGCTCAGGGACATTGTCAGTTCACACTATTTGTCGCCACATCTATCAAGTGTAATTTAAAACTCGAGGCAAAAGCCATATATCAGCATCACCCAGAAACACTACCAAGCTCATCTGAGATGGACTGACACAAAGTGTGGTCTGATGTGTCCACATTTCAAATAGTTTTTCCAAATCACAGAGAGCCCAGATTGTTATCAGTGCAACCCTACAAATCCTCAACAATTAGTGTCTTCAGTTTCCAAACACTTACTGGGTCATGTTAAAAGGAAAAGTGATGCAACACAGTGGTAAATATGCCTGTGCGCTGGCTTTTTTTGGAATTTGTTGTAGTTTTCAAATTCAGAATGGGTGAATATTTGCAAAAAAACAAATAAACAAACCAATAAAGCTAGTTATTAGCAAAACATAACAGTATACAGCTATTCAAAAGTCTGTATACGCAATAGTACTGGATTGGCTCTGGCAAAGTGGGTTTCTGGGTAGGAACCTGGGGTCTTTCTTTGTGGAGCATGTTCTCCCTTTGCCTGTGTCGCTTCCCTTTGGGTACTCCAACTTCCTCCCACACTCCAAAGACATGCATGCAAGGTTAAGTGGTAATCCTAAACTGCGAGTAGATGTGTATGCGAGGTTGAATTTGGTTGTTGCCTCCAGGGCAACAGCTATCAGACATTTTTTTTTTTTTTTAATCAAACATTCTCTTCATTATTTCATTGATTAAAGCAATGGTATAAAAGATTTCTCTTCAATTCAAGGAAACATGCATTAATCATTCTTTGTAATTGAATCATGTAATTATTCGGATCACTCAAACAATTGTTTCAGCCTGAGTTAGCCATATGTTAACCCAGTGATAGACAGCCAATCAAAGGTGGGATCGTCTTCCGCTCCGCGATGTGTGTAATGGATTGATGGGTATTGCATTGGTACTTGGTACTGAACAGAGCCAAGCTCCGATCTATTCAGTTGTGGGAAGACAAACTGATATCAGAACATTTGTGTCTATCTGTTCCAATCTTTTGAATATGATGTCTGTTTGATGCCTTGAGGGATTTTTATTAAATATGTAGGCCTGCCATAGTTATTGCATGATCATCTGATTACGATTGTTTGAGCTGACCACAGTCATTTTACATAACTGTCACAATTTTTTTTCCATTCATCTGTATAAAAACAGCCGGATAAAACTAACAGCAATGTCATATCACTAATGAATCACTGTTTCCACGCTGTTTTCCACCATTTGAGCTTTGACTGGTGCTCTCTTAATGGCATGACTGGTTATTAGAATAATTAGTAACAAGAATGACAGCAACAGAGGGTGTGTTTGCTGAAATCTTCTGTTTGCAGCTCCTTTTGATGCAAAGATTTGTTTATACCTCATTCTCTGTCTCCGGTGACCTCTGAACTCTTTGCTATATGGTGTCTCTCCCGTTATAGAAGTGGAGCAGTGGCCTGTTGATATCCTCTTTTCTTCTGCAGATTACTTTACGTTCCTGGAATTTCCTCTTTTTTATTTCTTATTTCCTCCTGCCTTTGTTGCATCCGCACTTGTGTGACCCCCAGTGCAACACAGAGTCCTCTATTAAAGAAGGGGGAAACCTTTCCATCTATGTGTGTGTGGTAAGAGAGTGAGAGCGATCTAGATCCCTCAAGCATAGAAGCTTTGATCTCTCTCTCTCTTTTTTTTTTTTTTTTTTTTTTTTAACTTCACTGTGTGTGTCCGGACTCAAACAAGACTGCTGACTCATCTTTTTTTATGGGTATGTGTTTCCATTCAAACCAAGAGATGTGGTGTTTCTCAAGGCTGAGGCTAATCTTGTCATTTCTATGAACCACACTGCAGGCAGATGAGAGATATATTGGCAGTGAGTCATAAATTGTGGTGTGAATGTGTCTATTTTTGTCAGTACAGATAGAAAAAGTGCAATTTTGTCAACATGTCAAAGTCTGATTTTGTGTGACTGTAGTTTCTGGGTCTTCTGCCTTCCTTGTTTGGTTCTGTATTGTTCCTTTGTGGTGTGCTGTGTATTATTTTCAGTAGGTCTACAATGGAGTTTGCTTTACAAAAAGCTAGTCAGCTGTATGTTTAGTACATTTTTTGATGTCAGTGTCTTAGATTCGTATCTAAACTCAACCGTTTGTATTGATGGAGAATACCAAGTTCCCTGTTGAAAGTGTGTAACAGGTAATCATTGAAGGCTCAGTTTGTAAATGGGCAACGCTCCCATTACACACTTATTCAAAAGTAATTGACTTGCTAGCAATAACTGTACTGAATAGCTCACACACACACCTTTAACTGCATACGGGTTATCACTTTTTTGAAGAGGATGAGTCAAGATCTGCATAACAGAGGTGGTTTTATGGCACATGAACATTTATTTAAAATTTCTGTCACTCAGAACCAAAGTGGTAGACCATGCTGCTACGACGACTAAAAATAACAGCACAGCTTTGTTTTGCTTGGAGACACTGCACAACATAAATCCTGGAATGGACTAAATGTGACACATTAATGTTTTTAATTGCGTAGGATGTTTTTTCTTTACAGGTATCTCAGTTTTTTAAGTTAGTTTTTTTTTTTTTTTTTGATGCGAGGGGGGGTCGATTTGCAGCAGACAACCTTGACCTGCACTGATCAGGGGATTTTCAGTGGTGTATTTTGTGTTTTAAACCTCTAAAGATCAGGGACGACATGCATCATACAATATTAAACCAGCATTTGTGTTTATGAAGTTTGGTGTCATTTCAAGCCTTGTGGTGCTAAAGCATAAGCTTTGTGATACCTCTTCCTTATTGAGAGGCTGGTCATTCAGTATTCATTACCTGACATTCAACTTCACACATTTCCTCAGTAAATGAACTAGGAAATTCATCCGGGGGGAGGAGGAGGGCGGGGGGTTGTGCTCAGCCAGTGGTTGTTGAAGCATGTTTAAGGTTGAGTGCTCAGGTTTGGTACGTCAGCCAAAAACTATAAATATTTCATGTCTGGGTAGTGCATCCATAATAGCGTCCTCTGTCTTGTGTCTATTTTGTTCTTTCTGGTATATGTCCAGGTGCTGATCTGCCGTAACTACATGGGGAACATGGACATGAATGAGATTGATCACTTCATGCCGATCCTGATGAAGAGGGAAGAAGACTCTGAGATGACGCCGCTGGTCAGCCACGGCTCTGCACACTTCATGTGGATCAGACACAGCAACCTTTACTGTATCCATTTTCAGGTTATGCCTGAACATTGCACTTTTGTTGTGACTTGCAAAGCCACCTTTGATGCAGCAAACAGAATTTGAGTGAGATGATCTGTGAATTCAACAATTTACTATAGTAATTTCCTGGAGTGAGTCTCTTACAACCTTCCACGAGTGTCCATTATCACATCTGTGGAGGAATTAATGAATTTAAAATATAGGAGACACTGTAAAATATGTCATAAAACAGAAGCGCATGGAAGTGCTTCTGTTTTATGACATCATGTATCAGTCAGTTGAAAATTTTAGCTCACAATCACTGTGATGTGCTTTGCCCTGTATCTGTTCCTTTTTTCATAGCAAGATTGGGCAGTCAAACTTCCTTACACATTATTAATTCAGCATGATATTGCGGTTGTGAGAAAGTAGTATTCCCACTGCACTGAATTAGACTGAGCTCTTTTACTTCCCTGTGGCCATGTTTTTTCAATTGCTTGCAAGTGTGATGCATTCTGGTAACTTTTTTATTTTATTGCATTAATCTCACAACCATCTAGAGTATCTAAAAAGATACTCAGCACATGGCTACATCTCTGTATGTTTCTGATTCATATCAATTTGAATGTTTTCTGGCTCAGATTCTACACTTGCGGTTTGTTGATGTGAAATTCAGTTCATTTCCTTAACAGGCTTTTATTTAGTGGTGGCAATGACCAAGAAGAATGCCAACGCTGCTCTGGTGTACTCCTTTCTTTATAAAATTATTCAGGTGCGTCTGTTTTTGAGGCACAAGTGGCTGTTGGCTGTTGTTTCATGTGTGCTACAAACTTTGTATAGTCCCATCTATTGTCTCATTAGACTCTTAGCACAGGTATGAATTCAGCACACTTCCCAAAAATGAGGACTATTTTTGTACATTTGGACCATGGATAGGGACAGTTGTAATGCCGCCTCCTGCTGTTACTGTTGAAATTTGTCAACGGCCAAGTCTGCCTGGTTTTGTTTTTATTTTCTCAAATCTTTATCTTAAGTGGGCAGAGATGTGCTTCTATAGCAATAACTACATGAGAAACTGTCCAGATATAAAATGCAGTGGATAGTCAAGCCCTTTCTGCAAATGTGTTCATGCTCATTTCAGTTTAGCAGGGAGACAGCAGGTAAGCTAATGTATCTTGTTCAATCTTTATATGCATTTTAAACTGTTCATCAAGCATCCTTTAAACAAATGCATCTCCCCACAGCTTTTCGAATGGATTCATGAAGCCACCAGACAGATATTTACTTTGCTACCTACCATACACTGCACAAAAAATGAGAATTAATGAATTATCGATAAATGATGTACCAGTTTTGTAAATTTATGTACAATAATGTATATCACAAACTGCTTCTGTGTGCAGGTGTTTAAGGAGTACTTCAAAGAGCTTGAAGAAGAAAGCATCCGTGACAACTTTGTGACAGTGTATGAGCTGATGGACGAAGTCATGGACTTCGGCTTCCCTCAGACAACTGACAGCAAGATCCTACAAGAGTAAGAAAATGATCTCTCAATGCAATAAAACTGTGAAAGTTGTGCATGTTTGGAAGCATAAAATTTCAGCTCCGGTTGAATTTTATTTTAAAAGAACTTAAAAATGAGGCAATCATCATAGAACTGAGCTGACGTAAAGCAGACAAACCTTTGCTTCAGCTGAATCCGTTCTGTTGATACTGTGTTGTGGCATGTAAGAGTAGGACGAATCAAGCTGATGAGGGGATAAGGTTATAGTTTTAAACTCTCAAAGACCATAATTACCACACTCCAGTGTTTTTTTTTTTTAATGCATTCACATTAGTTAAAATGGCACCTTTATCATCCATTAGGGAATCATGTGCAAAAGTTTCACAGTGCGGTAACAGCTTCAGATTTTATAATGTAAGTGACCAGGGAGGGAGGGAAAGAGGGAATAAGAGCACATTATAATTCAGTTTGAAGTGCTATGGACCTGTTTGTTTTTTGTTTTTTCGTTATATGGTGGAGCTTTACTTTGTGAGTGAAATGAAGTGAAACTATTATTATTATTATTATTATTATTATTATTTAGATAATGGTTCAGCATTCAGTAAGGCTGCACTACTGCTGGGCAATGACCAGCTTTGCCTTCAATTCACAGTGCTGTAAATTGTACACTTTTAAATTTGAATGAATATTTGGTATTGCATGCAATTGGCTTTTTTTTTTTTTTTGCTAATGTCTGATTGATGTTTAATTGTGTGTGCAGTTTGTGCACCAAGGCTTGACTCTGTGCGTGCGTGCGTGTGTGTTCTCTTCTGTCTGAATAGGGCTGATAATTACCAAGCGCCAATTGGCACTCAAAACACAATGACACCATCAGCTGGACACACTTGAGACTGTCTGACAAAAAAGGCCTGCTCTTCTTTTCTCCAAGGAGATTCACAAAAGTGTCATTTCACTTCAGACACATGCATATGGACACACACAGAATGTACATGCACATGTTCACTGTGTCTCTGTAGGCTATTCCAGTTCTCTGACATTTTCATTCCCTGACCATCACAGAAATAGTCTTTTTTTTTTTTTTGCATTATAGCACTTTCTACCAGTTTGGAGTATCAATGGGATTATGTGTGGGTGGATGCAAGAGACTGGCAAAGTGCAACTGTGGGGATGCATACACATGTGAAGGTGTTCATGTGTGTCTACTTATAAACTTTCATGCATTTGAGGGAGAGAGGGTGTGTGTGTTTGTTGCGCTTGCTATTGTTATGCTAATCTGTCAGTTTTCTGCCAACGCTGCATCCATAACTTTCATTAGCATTTCTGAGGAGAATCAGGGCAAAACAGAACAAATGGCAAAGCAACACAACAACCGACCCCAAGCCCACTTGTCACCGTCTTTTATCTGTCAGCACTTCCAGACTTTTCTATGTGTCAACATCCATCCAAGTACCTCTGGGTGGGAAGAACTGGGACAGAAAACGAGGGAGAGAATTTTGCCTCAATCTGTCAATCAATCTAAAACTTGTTGGTGGAGCACTTTTTGTTGTTGACATTGGATAGGAAATGTAAAGTTGAGCTTAAAAGACATCTGCTTGTGTTCTGTTTTGTATTTCTTCAGTAGCCTTCACTTGGCTTCATGGGTCGTGACACTTGGCCCCTGTTCGCACAGTTAACTTATGTTGAACAAGAGCTGCATGGCTCATCAGGGACTGCATACTATGGATGAAATGGTTGACCACTGAGGTTTTCCACTTTGTATTTTCAGCAGTGTCCATTGCCTAGTGAACTTGACAAGATGTTTTGTTTTGCTTTGTCCGGTTTTTTGGAATTTTTAGAGAGAAACCCCTTAAATCTGACTTTACATTTACATTTTACAGCATCAGCCAGCAGACAGACACAGTTGGCAAGCGGTGTAGCATTTAGCAGCATTTCCCTAAGGGATGGTAGATAGCAAAAATAGAGCTAAACAGGGTTAACAACAGAAATAACAACTCAAACCCAACTCAAACAACAACTCAAAATAAATGATAACGTTGCTCAATAGCCTTTTGAAAAGTAGACAAAGAACTGTTCAAATACCAAGCATCTGTCCTCAGGCGCTATCCTCCAACAGGGTAACGGGTCATGTTGAATTGAGTAAATTTTTTTTATTTTGGCTGCTAGCGGGCTCAGTGCCATCTAGTAAAGGATCTGGAATGAGACTGACACATTATGAGTAACTGCCATGTTTGTCTACATAGCTACATGTTGGCCATGTCAACGTTAGAAGCTCTATACACGTCTTAAGTTGTACAGTCAACTGAAATGGTCTCACACCCTCATAAATACAGTGGATATAAAAAGTCTACACACTTCTGTTCAAATGTCAGTTTACATGATTTAAAAAAAGTAAGGCCAAAATAGATTAGCAGTTCTTGTAGGATTTTCTTGACATGAACTTAGTTCATGTCAACTTAGTTCATGTCAACTTATCTTAGAGCAAAAGCTATGGTCCTGAAAGAGGTTCATACGCATCAGAGAGATTGTTGAAAGGTATCGTCAAGAGGGTGTGGAAAATTTCCAAAGCATTATATATGCCATGGAGCACAGTGAATACACTTGTCAAGAAGTGATAAAATAATGTACAACAGTGACATTACCGCAAACTTAACACCCCCCTCCTTTTTGATCATATGCCTGAAGAAAAACTAGTCCAGAGGCTGTCAAGACAGCAACATTAAAAGACTTAGAGTGTTTTTTGTTTGTTTGTTTATTTGTTTGTTTTTTTGCCAAGTACTCGTTGTTTGTAACCCGTGTCAACATTCTGACATATTCTTCATATGTCTGGGCTATTGGATAGGGTGGCAATAAAGAAGTGTTTTCTTACAATGGAAAAAATCCAAGCCTGTCCATATTTTGCAAAAGCCTATATCAAATC
This sequence comes from Echeneis naucrates, assembly GCF_900963305.1. Lineage (NCBI taxonomy): Eukaryota > Metazoa > Chordata > Actinopteri > Carangiformes > Echeneidae > Echeneis > Echeneis naucrates. The sequence continues at coordinate 17,469,931 of NC_042514.1, forward strand.
TAAAAAAAAAAAAGCAGGTGTGAAAATGTGTTGTGGTCTGATGAAACCATGGCTGCAATGCTTGGCTGTAAGATATAATTGGTACAAAAACATGTCACATCCCCAAAAGAATACTGTATGCATGGTGGTAGCAGTGTCATTTTGGGCTTTTTTCTTCAAGTGGAACTGGGTCATCGTGGTGGAGAGAATTATCAAATGATAAATTTTGGCACAAAACTTTCAGGCCTCAGCTAAAAGGTGAATATGAAATATGATGAATTTCACCTTTCGGAATGACAATGACCCAAATCATAAATGTAGATTAAGAAAAGAAAGGCTTAGTTTTCAAGATTAAAGTTTTGGAATGGGCCAGTTTGAGCCGAGACCTGAAACCAATTGAAAATCCGTCCTGAAGAGGGCTGTAGTCAGGAGATACCCTGGCACTCTAAGCACTTCCTCAGTGAAGAGTGGGCAAACAATGCCAAGTCAAGCTGTGCCACTACCTAACCACAGAGACTGAATGCTGTCATGAAATCAAAAGGCGCCTCTGCATAGTATTTATTTAAGGCTGGTTATATTACCTAGTTACTGTACTTACTTACTTTTTTTTTTCTTTTTTTATCCCCATTAACAGATTTGTTTTTTTCAAGTGAATAGTACAGGTTATATTTCACATTAAAAGTGAAGATTTATTTTATGTAGCAAAAACCGGGCATTTTAGCCTTTTTATATCCACTGCACACACACACACAGCAACGACATAAATGACACCAGTGGTAATAGGCAATATTACTTTGAAAAATAAGTAGGTTCACCCCTCAAGGGCGGAGATGAAACTGCTCCATTGTGTGGGTTGGAAGCATGTCCTCCAAGAAATTCAGTGAGAATTATTGATTGGGTTAAAACTGAAAAGCTGAGCTAAGCTACCCAGCTGTGCAGTATCTCTATCATGTCCTTGTTTGATTATCAGCCTCTTCACAACCGGATTCATGTGCAGAACAATAGTACAATAGTGTTGCTTAACAAAGAGTATTAAATGCCTGTTCTTTGTTTTGCTCCTCTGCCAAAAACATCAGAAGTATTTCCTTTAATAGTTCATTCAATGGGATACCTTTGGATTTCTAATAAAAAAGGTTTGTGTGTGTGTATAATATATATATATATATATATATGTATATATATATATATATATATATATATATATATATATATATATATATATATATATATATATATATATATATATATATATATATATATATATATGTATATATATATATATATGTATATATATATATGTATATATATATATAGGTATATATATATATATATATATATATATATAGGTATATATATATATATATATATATATATATATATATATATAGGTATATATATATATATATATATATATATATATATGTATATATATAGACCCTATTTATTTTTATCTAGCTGTGTGTGTGTAAAGAAGAGAATAAAGAAGTGTTTTATTAATTGTTGATCCAAAATTTTAGACTTTATATAAAGGAAACTGATTTGGTTCAGCAAGGCAAGTGAAAAGGAAGTGGTGTGGAGCAAATGTTTGGGTAGAAACAATCCTGGTCACATGCTGTTTATCTAAGTACACCTCTCTTCTATTCTCATGAGAAACCATTATATCTCCCTGGACACGGAGAGGACTGGTAAAGCAAACCAGCTCTCAAACTTGTGAAACATAAAACTAAACCAATCCATTGTTTTTAGTAAAATCAAGAAATAACAGTTATGTATAAATTGTTTTTTAAAGTCAATAGTTGATCTACTGGAGATGCAAGGCAAGTGAGTGAGTCTTATTTTTAAAGCTGCAACATTAATATTTTCATACAAACCCAGAGACTTATCATTTGGCTGGATACTTTAGGGAGCGCTTGTTACTGTACGATACATGAACTGCTCAGCTAGCTGGTGATCTTGGCGGTAATATTATTATATAATATTGCATATTGGAGAAAGAGCGAGGAAATTAAAATTGAGCTAAAGAGTTTGAGAGAGAGCCATTAGAAACTCACCTCTATCTGAGAGTCCTCACTCCAGTTGTTCGACTTAACCAAAGTTATCTGTAGTTGGTTGTGCAGTATCATTTATTCATTCATCTTCTACCACTTATTGGTTTCCGGGTCCGAGGGGTGCTGGAGACAATCCGAGCTCACATTGGGTGAGGGTGGGGTACACCCTTGACAGGTCACCAGTCCATCGCAGGGCCAACACACAGAGACAGACAGAGATGACCACTCACACTCACTCTTCTTGTTGTTGTCTTGTTGCTTAAAAACATTTAAGCCAGTGGGAGATGGGACATTTAATGCTTGGCTTTAATTTGCAAAAACAACAGTTAACACTACAGTAACATCTAAACAGCAAGTTAAAATATTATCTGTACTGAATATACAATGGAAAATATGAATTATGTCAGTTATGTCATTGTTTATTTTCCTTTTGGAATTATGAATAATATTCATACCATGCAGTGACTTTCATTTTTTTCCACTCAATTGTAAAAAAAAAAAAAAAAAAAAATTTATTCCAGAGGTGTGATTTCTTTTTTTCCCCTATTTGTTTGTTCGTTTCAGATACATAACCCAGCAGGGCCATAAATTAGAAGTGGGGGCTCCGCGACCTCCTGCCACTGTCACCAATGCTGTGTCGTGGCGGTCAGAGGGCATCAAGTACAGGAAGAATGAAGTTTTCATGGACGTCATTGAGTCTGTAAATCTTCTGGTGAGGCCAACATCAATCATCCACTGTTTATGTTTTTTTTAGGGCGATATGCTATCTGGGAATTTCAGGTATTGAATAATCCAGTGTGTCTATGAATGCTTATCTCCAGCCTTACTCAGATTTAACTGTGCTGCTCAGCACAGAAGATGTTGCATGCAGGCTTATCACTCAGGTGCACTGCAGTGTAGAAAAGGGCTTGTTTGTCTTTTATCTGGATATTATTCATTGCTCAGTTATTGGGGTAGACTGGACAGGATGCATATGAGGCACATACTCTCAAACTGTACAACTGCTTAACTATTAGAAGAAAAGTAGAATTTACCACGGGCTATTCTGTGATGCTTAAATGGCACAGATTAACAGCTACTATGCATCATGTTACTGTGATTGTTCAAGGAATTTCAGTACAGCATTAGTTCTCCATGCTTGATGTATGATCATTAATTTTTTTTAACCCATCTTTTAAACTTGACAGATTCTCTTGAACAGTTGTGTTGAAAATAGATGATCAAAGTGTTTGTGAATGCTGAGAGTAACTGGTGGCGTCAGTATGGAAATCGTCTTTGTCAGAACTCTGACGTGTGTTGGCAGCTCCAAACACTTTGAACTGAATTTCTAAGGAAATGGTTTCTAATAGCAACGATCCTCCATTTTATTTCAGTGTAGCATGCTGTAGAATTCACATTTCTTCATTGTGTGGAGTGAGTGTGTATACTGGTCAGTATATTAGAAAATTTTGCATATAAATCATATCAGGATACATCTGAGACAGAATGAAGACTGAACTGCGGAACTTTTCCCACATTTGATGTCTCTCTCTTTAAGATGTAGTAAATGTTTTAAATGTGTCCAAAATCTTGGTAGAATGGAACAAATGCTGTTTTCATTTCATGGAAACGTTAACTTTCCTAAATGGTGTGGATTGGTTCAGCTAAAGATGCAATAATAATATTGATTCATGGTAGCAACATTTTTGCAATGGGAATAATCACCACCATTCAATTTAATAATTCGCTGATAGGGAACTGTATGATAAACACGCTTAAAAGTATATTTTGTATTTTTCATTAAGGAGGGCAGACAAAGAATCATATTTTGCTATTGAAAAATAAACAAAGCACATTTGTATACATGCATTTACATCTTTCAGTTTCACAAATGAGAAATAGCTTGTCCTCAAAACAAAATGTCAAGGGCAAAATAATATGTTGCAGTTGCAGTTTTGTTTTTTAGTTGAGTGGAGAGGAATCTCACAAAGTGTATGTGTTTGATCACACTTAGAGCACTGCTGCGACAATGTACCTTTTTTTTGAGCATGGACATAAACAATCATGCTCTTTCTCACCAGTGATGTACTTACATTTCTCATTCTGCATGCTGAGAGCTTTTAAGACCTGTCCCTCAGTCTGTTTATATCTGCTGAGAAGTTGTTCTGGGTATCGGTCAGTTTGTTTATGAGCTGGAGTCTCCTTGTTTCTGTCTCAGTGTCTGTAGTAAAGTTGCATGATCAATCAAAATATAATCCAAATCGCAATACGGCTAGCTGAGAAATTGAAATTCCTGGAGCTACAAAACTGACAAATATAAAACGAATTCCCCACAAAAACCATTCCAAAGCAATCTCACTATTCTTTTTCATATTCTGCAATCCTACTGTGTGTAGCACATTTACCTACATAAAGCACTACATTACATAAAGCAATGTAATAGGCAGCGTTAGACAGATTTGAATGTAAGGCTTGTATCAATGAAAAGACGTTTAATAGTGATTGCTATGCTTTTCTTCCCGTAGGTGAGTGCCAACGGCAGCGTCCTGCGCAGTGAAATAGTGGGCAGCATTAAGCTCAAAGTGGTGCTGTCGGGGATGCCTGAACTAAGACTGGGCCTTAATGACAAAGTGCTTTTTGAAATCACAGGCAGTAAGTAACAGTGAGTCTGTCTCGTCTTGGTAACCCCAAGTGTCGAAGGGCTTAAGTAAAACCGTCATTTACACAGCAGACGTCACATGAATGTCTCCAGGGATTGGGAGTGTCAGCGATGAGAATTACATTTCATTATGCTTTGAGCTGCAGGTTTTGATAAAATCTCAATTTCAATTTTGTTGTCAGTTGAATAAATGCTATTTAGGTTTGCAAAGTAATTGTGGTTTTTGATTGGCACAAAATACATCAAATCTCGTCATTAGAAAATAGCCTTGCATAAAATTCAGCAGCATAAGATTAGATAAAAGTTCAACATATAAACTCTTGTACCCTGTAAAAGTTTCCATATTTAATTGAAAGAGATGAGTGAATATGCTGCTGGTTGATGGATGCTTTCTCACTCAGTGCTCATAAACTCACCGTCATTTTTCCACCTTCACCTCCTCTTCTCGTCTTAACCCTGCGCTCTCTCAATCCTACACTCAGCTGCGCTTTCATCCTCCCTAATCTTGCTTCTCCCTCTACTTTTCCAATTTCTCTAATAATGCCTCCTGCTGCTACATCTGCTTGCGCATATCCTTGTGCCTTCTCCTCCTCTTCCTCCCCTCTCCCTCTGCCTTTCCACCCTCTCATTCTCCTATATTACCGACCCCCCACGGCTCTTCAGTGTCTAGTCTCTTTGCTTCAGAGGTAATCCTCACCCCAGGCTAAAGCCCTGCAGATGAAAGGTGAGGGTCTCCAAATATCTTGTATATGCAGTCCTCAATTCCCCTGCTGTGTGTTGCAGTCTGGGAAGTAACATATCCTGAGAAATAATGATCAGAAATAATGAGGCCACACTCCTAGAAACCAACACTCGTGCCAAATGTTGATACAAATATGAAAATGAATTTTGCACTCCACTTCACTTCAGCAATTCAACTTTTTACATATAATCTCCCAGTCATTTGGCTATAAACATATTTGATTGATGTCCACTTTTTATCATGGCTGAATGCATCTTAAGCAAATGTGTATAAATCATTAAACACTGCCCTCTGCTGGCACAAGTCCCACTTACAACAACAGTTTCTACAGCTGTTTGCACTATAATCACTAGTACTTCTCAGAGATGTTGTCTTGTTTCTTTGAATCTAATGTTTGTGGGATGCTGGTGCTGGGAGCATTTTTATGTTTCCCTAAAGTTGCCAATAGACATTTTAAATTTGTTCTCTGTACAGTAAGAGCTCAATATTAGCTGCTCGAAGTATGGCTAACACTTAATTTTTCATTTTCTCAGTTGCTGAGCATGTCCCTAGGACAACATAGACAAAAAAAAAAGAAAAAAAGGCCAAAGTGACATCTTCAGATTATTTATCCTAACTTTGTCTACAATGTAAACATTTTCTGTTTACAGTACAGGTTCTGTTTAGAGGCAGTATATGAAAGATTAGTTTAAAAATTACTCAGCTATCAACTATTATGGCATATTAACAATCTATCATAGTGCTAACCAACTTTAAGATTTGTCCAATTATCAAATTGTACAAAAAAGTGCAATTTAATTCTCCCTTAGCCCACACAAAGGTCTGTAAAATAGATCAATTCAACAAGTGTCACTTTAAAACGTGTTCTCTTGTCTTATGATTTTCTTTTTTTCCTGTGTGGCATAAGACAGAAAACAGATTAGGTTTCTCCTGTCTGCTGCTGTATTAACAGCAGGGAAACAGGTGAGCGCAGCTTAAAGGTGAACCACAGGGGACACTGCTGCATCTTCATTCCTCCCCTGACATGAACACACACACCTGTCTCTTCCTCCAGCCCCTTAGGTCCCAGCAATGACAGAAAGCCTCCCATTTGACCTTTGTTTCCTGTCTCGTCTTGATGCACACACAAGTGAGTGTGCATTGTGTATGTGTTTGTTAGTGACATACAGAAAGAGAGAAGCATTTATTAAGGCCTTCCTTGTTTTGCTTGGGTGTTGAGTTCTCTCTAGATCTGGCCTCAGCCAGTCCTCATTCGCACAAACACATGCATGCACACGCGCACATCAAAATCAATAGACATGGATCCATAAAACATGCTAACACATACACTCGAGAGTGTACAGGAAAGATGAATGAACAGGAAAGCTACCACAAACACACACATACATTTTGTCAGACAAGTTTGGTCCAGGACTGCATTCCAAGCAGATGAACTGGGTTTTGGATGTTGATTGGAGGATTTAGTTGAAGGCCCATAGGCCCCCAGTTTTTAATTTCTTGTGAGAATATCATCTTACAATTTTCTGTGAAAATCCCCTCTGTGTTTAGCATTCAAATTAATAGAGAGATACGGTTACTCTTGTCCATCGGCATGACTTGGACATGGGGAAAGACTCAAGACTTGCAAAGTTTTATGCTGATGTAAACTGATCACAATAATCAATATATATATATATATATATATATATGGTAATGATGAGCGACACACAAACATAAGCACACACATACAGCACACTGTACTAGGTATATATATATATATATTTATTTATTATATATTTTTGGTTGATTTTCACATCCTCTACTTTACACTCTGACCAGAGCTCATAGGTGAGTAATGATAATGGAGTCAGTCATCCTTTTGTTAGGGCTGGTACGTGTGCGAGCTCGTGTGTGAGCTCGTGTATGTGTCAGCCACAGCAGCACTGTCTCTGCGGTCAGGTAGAAGTAGCTCATAGTGGTACACAATGGCATCAGTAAATGTTCCCAGAGTGTTCCCACACTCAGACCTACAGACAGTTCAGAGTCACCAGTTAACCCAAACATAATGTCTTTGGATGGTGGGAGGAAAACCATACAGTCACAGGGGGAACACGCAAACGCCGCACAGAAAGGACCCAGGCTGGGAACCAAACCTTGTTATTGTGGGGCGACAGTGCTAACCACTATGCCACCGTGCTCCCTGACTTCAGTTGTGTGTGTGTGTTTACTTTTTTATTTATTTTTTATTTATAAAATATAGATTGCTTGCATAGTTATAAATGTAATAAACCATTCAAAGAGCAGATTATTTATATATATATAGATATATTATCTAATCTTACTCATATTCATATATCTCAGAAATAAACTTGACTTAACTCGGTCTTATTTGTGACTTGACCTGACCTGACTCTCTATAGTGCGCCGTAGGACTTGACTTGGGACTTGGACCCTGTGATTTTAACTAGTATGTGAACCTGGTCCCACCTCAGATTTCCAGTCACAGAACATTGTGATATCTCTTTGTAGGTGCCTATATAAGGCGTGTTTCAGTGTAGTATGTGGATTCCCATTACCCAAACAATAAATCGGAAGCTTTCAGCAAATCTATTTCTTTTTGACAGAGTAATGAAATAAACTCCCCCTTCAATGCACGCATACACTGAAAATGTCAGGAACAGATGTATGTTTTTGCTTGCAGGTGATGGCACATCACTTGCTTATGATCTAAATTTCTTATGTATGTTGGTACAGGTTTGAGTTTATTTGGGAGGCAGCTGAATGAGAATCAGCAGGGAGAAGGTTATAGCAGCATGTTTTGAAAGCAAACTTTTGGATATGCATGTCTGTGTACAGTATGTGGCAACTAAATAACAGTTCAATGGGTGGATGAGATGAGGGCAGATGGATTTGGTAAAACACTGTTTGTGTGAAAGGGACTGACTGAATGTTTGCCAGTCACTCTTATCTTGACCTTGATTTCCCCAAGGCTGTGTGAAGGCTCTCATTCTTTTTGTGTATTGTTTGTTTGTGTGTGCATTTGTGCGTATCAGGGGAGAAGAGTAAGACAGTGGAGCTGGAGGATGTGAAGTTCCATCAGTGCGTCCGTCTGTCACGCTTTGAGAACGACCGCACCATTTCTTTCATCCCACCTGATGGTGAGAGCGAGCTCATGTCCTACCGCCTTAACACCGCAGTGAGTAGGACACACTTTAAACATGTACGCACACACTCACAGTGAAAGCCTTTAAGAACAAACTCTTCATTTGTCTCTCAGCAAGTCTCAAAGTGCTTCTGCTCACATAAATCACTAGAATGTTCTTCCTTCTATCGTTTTTATCCTGCTCAGCTTTTCCATTAACTAAACATAATGGACTTGCAGTTCACCAGAAATGGCAACCAAATGAGTGATATTGTTCATAAGCAACCGTTTAAGTTAGTGAAATCAACTAATGTGAATGTGTGAGTAAGTCCCTCAGGAGGCAGCAGTACTCCATTATGGTAGCTTTAATGGTTGGAATTAAAAGATAATTCAATATCACTGCTTGCAGATTTAAAGGTGTGCAGTAACTGAGGTTGATGATAGCAGCAAGAAGTTCAGCAGTTGTAATAGTAACAGGCGTTAATCCTTCATTTGATGTTAGTCATTGTTGTAGTGATGATGCAGCGAGTAGGGATATTAGGTGAAGTCATTGCAGGGTCACTGCATGGTGATGTTTGTTGCAGTGATGCACTGCAGCTCCATGCTCACCCCTCTGACCTTGCTTCCCTGTCTCTGACAGGTGAAGCCTCTCATATGGATTGAGAGCGTGATTGAAAAGTTCTCTCACAGCCGTGTGGAGATCAAGGTGAAGGTAATGATGAGCGACACACAAACATAAGCACACACATACAGCACACTGTACTAGGTCCTTATTCACTCACCTTGTCCCTCTGCTGAAACGTATTTAGTATTTATGACACATGCATCTCAGGCGGATTACAGTTTCATGCAGCGATGGCCACATGCACACTCAAAATAACAAGTTGGAGTTTGCGTAGTTACAACCTCTTTGATAGGAAACAAGAAGCATATGCAGTTCCTTGTTGTAAAGGTCTCGGGTGACGTTTGACCTTTGTCCACTGTCACTTTCTGCAGGCTCGGAGTCAGTTCAAGAGTCGCTCCACTGCCAACAATGTGGCCATTATGGTGCCGGTGCCCAGTGATGCTGACTCACCCAAGTTCAAGACCAGCACGGGCAGCGCTAAGTGGGTTCCCGAGAAGAACGCGGTGCAGTGGAACATCAAGTCTTTCCCAGTTAGTAAGCCTGCAACACATTTAATACAGTTTGATGCCGTAGGACAATGCAGCTCAGTCTTGTTCCATAACTACCAGGCTTTAAAATCAGAACAAGAACATGATAAATCACAACTGAATAAGCCCGTGTTGACAGATAAGTTGTGTTTATTAGGCAACAGCACCTAATCACCCCCCACCACCTCTCTCTCCCACACACGCACATATTATTTTAATGTTCCTTTCAGACTTTCAATGCCATGCTCTGCTATCTCCTAAAATAAAAGTTACTCATAAGAAAATGTCATTACTTTTTTAAAAACTCACAATCCATTAATTCATTTAAGTTCCTTTATCTGTCAAGTTGCGATATTTCCACTGTAATTCATTACATCTTTAGCCTGTCAATGAAGGTTAAGAGCTGCCATTGCAGGTGGCACACTGTTATTCACCTTGATTCTCCAGAACACGTTTTCCGTCAATGTCAACCATTGAATTATGTAAAATTGGATATTGTCATCGGTAAAATCATATTGCTTGTAATGTTTGTGAGCGTGTTGAGGAAACAAACTTAAAGCAGCGATTTGTTGTGATAAGAGAGTGATAAACACGCCTATCTGTAGTCCATCAGAGCAATGTCCAATTCTCCTACAAACAGGGAGGGTATGAAATATATGCGTCTTTTACAGTCTTCCCTGCAAATAGGTACCAAATGGAAAAAGATAATCCATCTTTTCATCAGTAGATAAGCTATAATAAAGTTTATCAACCACAGCTGTATAAAAGCAGGTTAAAAGATATTTCAGCAGTAACTAAGCTAATGATTGTGTTTGAATGGAAATGTCGCATTCCTTTGTTATGTTGTGGTTGTTTTACTGTAACAGACAGGGCCTTGAATTAACACAATATTTTCCCATTACAACATTACAACAGTTGAGGTAATTTCTGTAAAACAATGATGTCAGTTGGTCGGTTGTTTGCTTTTATTACCAGGTCATCCACAAACCCACACTCATACAGTTATAATAAAACAGATAAGCTGCGCCTTCTTTTTACATAAAAAATTAATCTTGGCTGATTGTTGCTCACGCACAGAAATGCTGGCTTGAAACCAAACTGTCAAAGGCTCTAAAGTAAAAATGGCAACTTACTTCCAACAAGCAAAAATGACAAACTTACAAACTCAATGCTCAGATGATGTGTTGCACAATTGCTGGTAGGAAGAATAATTAACTTGTTTTATTATACTCGTTGTGATTATGCACATTGATCAGACTTGGTCATAAAAGAATTAATAAAACAAATAAGAAAAATCTTTTTTGAAATGCTTGAACAGAAACAGTAGCTCTTTTCTGTGTGTGTGTGTGTGTGTGTGTGTGTGTGATTATAGGGCGGTAAGGAGTACATCATGCGGGCACACTTTGGGCTACCCAGCGTGGAGAATGATGAATTGGAGGCAAAGAGACCAATCACTGTTAACTTTGAGATACCCTATTTCACTGTGTCGGGAATTCAGGTTGGGATAAGCACTCTATTGTTTTCCTGATAAAATCCTACTTCCTTGTGTAACCACAGTTTGAACAATGTGCCTTGTTTCGACTCATCTCAGTGTAAATCTTACAGGGAAGCAGAACTGAGGTGAAATGCTGATGAATAATATATACTATGCAACACTTGGGTTCCTTTCATCACTGTTCTGTGAAACCATGCATCTCCAAAATGAAACTTTCTTGGTTTCCAACACTGTTAGATTAACTTCCTTCTTTTAAATGGTTTATGTGAAAGTTTTCTGTCCAACTATACAGGCTTTCTTGCTGAAAGTATCTTAAACCATTGTCTTTATAATACACCCCTGAGCAGCACTCTGTCTGGAAAGCAGATTTGACGCTACATTGAGTCACTATTGGAAAATGTCAAGATGGACTAGGGTTGGCTAGTTAGAATGCTAATTTCAGTAGAAGAAGAGATGTAACAGAGACAAGAGGTAATATTGCCGTTTTCCCGTGCTGGAGACAGCAAGTAAAGAAATGAACTTTGATGCTGAGCTCCTAGTTTCCTCTAGACTGGTGAGTAAAAAGCTGCTAATACAAACATTTGTGGAGCAAAAGCATATATTTTTAATGCTTTATTTAACTTTAAAGAAGTAGAATAAGAACAATTAATCTATCGCTTTGGGAGAACTGTTTCTTTACAGGACAACAGTGATTGATGATAAGGGAGCTGTGGGGTCACAGTGAAGCACATGCAGTAGATGCAGTACAGCTGATGGCTTTGGGGGTGAAATAACAGCTTTACCCTGTCTCCATTCCTCAGGTGCGTTACCTAAAGATCATAGAGAAGAGCGGTTACCAGGCATTACCATGGGTGCGCTATATCACACAAAGTGGAGGTGAGAAAATAACCCATTGAATGACTTGGTGATGTTAGTTTGGGATTACATTTTGATCAAAATGTTTAGATCTTATGACTTTGCTCTCACTGTAACACTACTGATACCTCTGATACCTCTTTTCTCTACACTTTAAATCTGTAAAAAACTTTAACTAGTATGCGGAACTCTCTGCGATTTTTTTTTTTTTTATTGTTTTTTTCCGTGCAAGATGTGGTCAGGCAGTCTTCTATGACTCGTATGTCATACGAGTGTATTTATGTTTATATTCTTATTTATATTTATTGTGTGTAGCACAATTAAAAGAAAGAAATAAGAAATAAAAAGAAATAATAAAATAACCGGTTTTGCATTGAAGTTGTCCCTTGCTCACAATGTGTTTTTTATTTTTTTGTTTGTTGTTGTTTTTTTTTTTTTTTTGTTTTTTTAATTATTCTAATTCTTGTTTAAGCACAAGACAGTTTCCAGTCTAAACTCACCAGCCACTTGGAGGTTAGCCTGAGGTTCAATGTGATGCCCTCCTGGTGAGAGCAGTGTCAGAATCAGTCTTCCTTCATCACTATTCAGTGTGCAGCCCAGGAATGAACCCAGCTGTGCGGCATCCATCATATCCATTACCTGGCTCTATCACCATGAACCATGAACTCCAGGGCTTAGAGCGACACCACATAAGATGTGAGGGATAAAAGGGCTGCCAGTTCATGGCGCAGAATTCTTTGTTCAGGCCGGTGGAAAACGTTTGTTGTCCAAATTTGAACAGGGTTCTCACAGTTTGGAGCAGCGTTCAGAATACTTTAAAGTCTGGGTGGTCCAGTTTATTTGGCAAAGGTAAAGGTTTCTTTATATTAAATTTTTGCCTCAGGAACTCATCTATTTGCATCACATTTGTCAACTCAAGGGTGAAGAACAGGATGAGGACTTTCACCTTGAAAGAAAGTCTAAAAAGCAAGACCCCCCCTCCCAAAAACAAAAAAAAAAACATGCTTGATGGTTGGACAGACTTTTGCACATTGCCATATTAAAGCTCCAGTATATTGATGGGTCTGCAGCAAAATCCTTCTTCCCAGCTCACTGGGAAAATGGAAAGGATATGGAGATGAAGCCCAATGCTTCCACTGAACCACGGCCAGAAAGTTTCATATCTCCCATATACCTGGCTGGAAATGAACCTTACTCTGTTTCATGAATAATATCCTCTGCCTGGCTCTGTCAGGTGTGAGTCAGGTGCTGTGGAGATTGAATAATGCCACAGAGTGCCAGGTGGCTCCCGGGGTGGCACTCAGTGAATGCCAAGGTTACTGTCACCATGTAGAATGAGCAAGGAAATGATGGAGGGAGAGGAAGGAGAAGGACAAAAAAATGACTAAGAGCAAGAGAACAAAGTGATGAAGTTAGGCGGACCGGAGAGGAGGCTATCACCTTTCTCTCATTGTTACGATCAGCAGTACAGGGAGGGAGGAGGAGAGAGACGACAGCCATGATCGCATTTCGCTCAGCACTACACACAGACACACTCACTCTGATTGAACAATGCCCTGATACTGTAGACGGCCATGCTGACTTATTAATGAGGGATGAACAGACAATCAGCTGTACTGTACTGTGCGGCAGCAAGTGACGGCTTCACTGTCAGTGTCAGAGAGTGTCACTGTTCAGAACATGATCAGGCAGCATCGCACTCCAGCTGATATGCTGACATTAGCAGATGTCCGTACTGAATTGAATAAGCAGAACTCTGATGCTGAGTCATCAGTGTTTTTGTCGTAATACTGATCTAACTTGCAACTTTGCATTTGGATTTGGTTATATTTTCTTAATTGGAATCGATTTTAAGGTCTGTGTCCAAAACACTGCATCCTTATGTTTGTTTAACATTCAAAATCTCAAACACCATAGATGCTAATCTGCTGCAGCAGCCTGCACTCCTGTGGGAGGGCTTTTGACAAGACTTCAGCATCTGTGGCCACTAAAGCACAAGAAAGTGACTGTCATTTAGCACATCTGTCATCGGTGTTTCTGAAAAATAATTACCTATTCCTGGGGTTTAGTGCTCATATGCAAAGCCAAAGTGGCATCCACTACAGCAGCTATTAGAAAGAAACGCTCCCAACATGTTGGCTCGCATATGGGCTCCTCCTCTGACGAGACGTGATGTTTTGCTAAAAATCTGGCTAACCAAACAAACGCCAGCAAAAACAAAACAACCTTATCTCAACATTTGGCGCAAACAGCTGTTGAAAGACTTCAATCTGAAACTACACTTTTAGTCATTTGTGTTTTTCCAAATTGTGCCATTGCCAGTAAAGGACTCCTGTGCGTTGGCATTTGTCATGTTGACACAGGCAACATGTAATTGTCTAAAATACTGCTTTCATGTTCAAATCCCATTATATCCCTTTAATGTTCATGTTTGGGTACACAATGTGCGGCTTTATAGCATCAGGTGGTATTAAACAACTTTGGATGATGGATAGGCATTTTAATTATTTAATGCATCTTTTTTGACACTAATAAAAGCTCACATTCTTTTGTAAAGACTCTTAAGTCTAAATTATTGTATTAAATATTGGAAATATGATTTAGTTGAGTGGTGCTACAGCAAGTATTAGTGCAAATCTTGTTTGGGCACTTAATAGGGCTTATATTGGCAGTGATGCGATGTAGAGGGGTGATGAGTGGAAGAAAGCTGTGTGTTAATGCTCTGCTGTTACATTTCTTGGCAGATTACCAGCTCCGGACAAACTAAAGGGCACAGAGGCTGCTAGACAAATGGATATTTTTCTCTCTCTGTCCGTCTCCTCTCCTTCCCTCACCTCTCCTCTCCTCTCCCTCTTTCTGGCACCTTGTCTACAATGGACAACAGAGGACAAGCGCAGCAGGACACAAGACGTTTTCCTCCTCTCTGTGAGGAAGTGAGACATCCTCCCTTCATCTCAAGTCTAACTCAGCTCAGACAGGATGGGCTGGAGCAGCACCTCTGACCTGTGATTCTGTTTTTTTTTAATGGTTCCTCAGGACTCAAATGAAACATTCTACTATGTGAATAATGAACTGATAAATTTGTGAACCTGTTTGGTTCTGGCAAGCCCCAAATTCCTCACTTATGATGTGATACCCCCTCAAAGTTAATTTAAAGAAGAATTTAGGTAGCAAAAAAAAATGTATTGAATTTTCCTCAAAACTCCATAGCAAGGATTGAAGAAAACATTTTTTTTAAATTCTCAAAGACTCATGATGATAATGGTCAAAAGTGTTCCAATCTTCTACATCCAACTTTTTTTCTTTTTGCTTTAACCATCTTCAACCACTTATTTGTTCATTCTCGTCCTTCTCATAGGTGTATATCAGCACCACTACAGTATACATTCATTGCCAATGACACATCTCCTTTAGCAATGAACATAATCCCCAGTTCACTGCAATGAACACCAGCAACCAGATCAATGACTAATAAGACACAATATTGTCGGAGGCATTGGCAGTGTAACATAATATTCCCGACACACTCCCATGGGGGCTGTAACCTTGTCTTTGTGTTCAGAATCAGCATCAGGCAGACTGAAGGAATGAGCTCAGTGCAGACATGCAGGTGATTTTGTCATGTTATCTTTTTTTTTCTCTACTAGTTAGTTTCCAGTGGAAAATGTTTTAAAGAGTAGGAAAATTGGGCTCAGGAAGGGGAATGAGCCATAGGTACAATAACCTGGGATTTCTTTTCTTTGCATAAATCTCAGAATATGTACTTTTTTTTTGTTGTTGTTGTTGACATGTCGACCTCTGCAGGCCTCTGTTCTTTTTCAAAGCAGTTTGTGGCATAATTTAGTCCCTCTGTTGTGCATGCATTGCACCACATCGCTTCACCTCCACTGCCAAAAGAGAAGAGAGTCCTAAGTCATTTTATTGCGTTGCTGCTGTTTAAGAACAAAAAAAAACATCCATTACAATCAGCTAATTTTCCTGCGTGGGACCCAAATGAGAATTTTTAATATGTGTAATCATATGTTGTCATTTGTGTCATTAATTTATCAAGTTTGTCCAATGGAAGCAAAGGGATATATTTGGAAATAAAGAATCTTTTTTTACTGTGCTTTGAAAAAATGTTTTTTGTGGGGATAAAAAAACGTGACAGGAATTTGCTGTATTTGGTTTTCCTAGAAAGACAGCTTCACCAAATCTGAATGGATGAATAATACTAATAATGCCTTGTAATATAGAAGATTAATGATTTGTAATAATAACCAGATTCCGAACCAATATCCTGTGCCAAACGTCAAAAATAATAAATGCTAAAGCAAATAAAATGCATTATTCCGCGTTCCATGAAATGCTGTAAACCTCTTTTGAAGCATTGGAGTGCCAGACCTTTAAAGAAAAAACATTTTTGCGGAAACATTTGAGAGTTCAGCATCTTTAAAAACCACAAATGTATTCACCGATTACTGCCATGTTAAGGGAATAACATCTTTTATCACATATTATTATTATTTATATTTGACAGCAAGTGGAAAATTTTGTTTTCAAAATTGAGAGCCTTGCTGACTCCTGCCTACAATGGGCCCGCAATGAGCACATGAGAATCAGAACTGAACCACAGAGCAATGTCCAATAAATCCCATTTCCTCTCAGTGGGAACATTGTGGTGCTTTGGGTAATGTTCTGGGTCCTGGGAAAGTTTGGGTGATGCTATTTGTGTGGCTCTTGCTTTGACATACCACCTACCTAAACACTGCTGCAGACAAAGTCCACCCCTTCATGGAAATATGTCACGCTCAATGTCACGCTGCAAATAAAAAAAAAAAAAGGTCCAGGAAAGGTTTAAGGAATTCAAAAGTGAGCAGAAAGTGTTTACTCTTCCTTTCAATTCCCCAAATCTCAATCCAACCAAACATCTTTGGGATGTGCTGGACAAACAAGTCCAAACCAGGCCTCTTACAACTTAAGAGTTCTAGACTCCATCTACAGCAGTTGAGTGACCAAACTAAAACTTTGACCTTGCAGTACGCAAGAAATACTAGAAGCCATCACAAATATATTGCAGCATGGGAAGGAAAATAGATTTTCTGACTGATTTTCTTTTTACCTTACATATGGACTTACAGTTAGCTACGGCCGAACATGTTTTGTCTGGTTCATGTTCTTTGTTTGCACATTTTTCCGCTATCTTGGCCTGTCAGCAACGCTCTGTATCCTCCCCTCCCACACAGATGTCTCTCCCTTGTATCAGAACTGCCTCCCTCTTCGCTCTGCTCACTTCTTCTTTGTGTCATGCATGGATACACAACCTGCTATTGCCACAGTACACTTCAGGTCAGACGACAGATACGTGTAAGTAGGCATTACCAGATTTCTGAATGTGTTGAAAAAAAAGTACGAGCCTTCCTTTTTTCCTATTTGTGTGTGTGTGTGTGTGTGTTAGAGAGCGTGGTGCTAGTGTATGCCAGCCCCTACAGTTTGCTTCCTTGTGCATTGTGCCTTCAGTTTGCTGTCCGTCATCACACCAACAATGGTTAACTGTGTGACCTCTTTTGTCTCAAGGCAATAGGCTGTGCGTATGTGCAGACAGATAAAGCGGCGTGACTGACACACACACACAGAAATGAGACACAATGCAGACCTTTTCTGAGGTTTTTCTGTAAGGCAATGTGAGGAATTACTCTCAAAGGCTTTGGATAAATTTCCCAAACGGGACTGACCTTCACCTGCCACACTTTCTTTTTCTTTTCTTTTTTTTTCCTTTGCATCCTAATAGGGTTGATTATTTTTTTAACATTTCAAAATGAAAACAAATAAGACAATAATAACAATGCAGTGCTGTAAATTTATCTAATTCAGTGAAAGATAATTAACCACATTGACAACCCAGTTCAAACATTTGCAAGTGCGTTGAAATTCTATGACAGGCCATGTTGATGGTAAGGATTTAATTTCAAATGGTAATGTGTTGTGGTCTGCGGCAAAAATACATCCAGTAAATCAGAAGTGCTACGACTACAACCGTCACCTCCAACTACTGCCCCACGCTGAAAATAATGTTGTGTTTCCAGAAGTTTTCTTTAACATAATCCTTTAATAAAGTAGCAGCTGTGCACCTATTGTCCTTTCTCTTTACAGTTTCAGGGATCGAAATATATTTTTAATTACGCTCCCAGAAAAAAAAAAACTAACAACAAAACAAAAAACCCTCCAGAAGTCAGGAAAGATAGCTTGCTAATATCATGCATCATCTTTAAAACTGCATTACATGACCTTTACCAGGTAGGTGGCAAAAAAAAAAAAAAAAAGCTAATGATGACAGCAGTGTCCCATTATCACTGTCTTGTTGTTTTGTTTTGGCTCTTTGTCAGCACACATGCCACTTTATTCATAAAGACGGGGTTCACATCATCTTGTTAATTGTACGTCCTTTTCTGGCTGCATCAAATACAAGGAATTCTGTGCAACTCCATCACATTAGCGCGCCGCAAGATGTTTCCATAGAATGTAATCATGCTGGCTTCGCTTGACGTTGAACTACTATTGTTACAAATCTGAAGTCATGAAATTATAGACTCTGAACTGGCACACAACACATGACATGTCCATGCTCTCGGGGAGCAAGCTGCTTGCCTACTTGCACATTCAGCCAGCACGGGGCAACACAGGCATTTAGGAATTAGATTTTCCGCTTATTTGACAACGGTATAAGTCAAGTATTCACGCCCTTATTTTTGGTTATGCCAACTCCTGAGGAAAGTATTTTAGCTGGCAAGATGTTTAAATAGGTTCATCAGCTGCTCTGTAACTTCTGTAATTGCTGGGTATCGGATAGACAGTTGATAAAAACAATAAGGCTATAAGAATCTTTTAGTCTTGAAAAATTAATTGAAATGCAACAAAACTGAAGATTTGCAGTGTGTGTTATTATGTGTCATTATACACAGTCAAGTGATTCAATGTCAATGTAAAAAAAAATAAAATAATAAAAAATAAAATTGCAGGTTAAAGAAAACCAAGAATCACAGTCAAGACAATGCTGTGTTGACGCACAATTTCACAAATCCATACATCCTAAAGTGCTGTCAAAATTCCCCAACAATCATGTTGTCATGTGTACATTAAGCCAAATATTACAATAAGGATTTGACACAAACACCACAATCCTAGCCAAAGTTGCCAGTTGAACATGGACAGATCAAAGTTGGGAAATTATTTTAAATGATTTTAAAAGGATGACTTTTTCATATGTATATGTTGCCCCATCTATTCCCATCCAGCTGGTGCTCAAGTCTGTGACAGCACTTAGTGTTCAGAAGTGCGGTCAAAGGCCACTTTGACGGGATACATGTTTATCACAGATATATTAAACACATCACTTTGTAAAACGCCCCTTTAACCGCGACCTTGTGTCACCTTTGAGAAGGTTTGCAGAAACTCCATCCTGCTGAACATATCTGATAACAACAACATCAAAAGATTTCACCCCACTTTCCCTTTCTGGGTTAGGGTCTTTGTCAGCTATAATATGTGCTTTTAATTTGAAGGAATTTTCCTCAGTACCAATAAAATCAACTTTTTTTATTGTTGTTTTGCATGCTCCTGTGCCAGTGACCTGCAGCCTGGCACTGCCTCTATTCACTGCCACCAATCATTTGACATTTCATCTCACGTAAACGGTGCTTTAAAGTTTGTAAAAAAAAAAAAAAAATGCTGATTTATCTTTCATGTGTAAAATACACACCACTGTCCTCTGTGCTGAAACACTTTCAGCTGCACTTCAGTACCAAATATATCTATCCTCCAATCAATCTGTCTTCATCCATTTGTGATTGAAATTTGACTGCTCATTGACAAAATCATCACCAAGCAGATAATACACACTCAACTCATTTTACATTCAACTCTTACACATTCTGATCAGATGGTGGCAAAGCTGGAGACCGTAAGGAGTCAATCATGTCTGAATCATGTGTCTTAAATAATGGGGAAATTTAGCAAATTTAGCTGTAGCTGAATATTTTTGACATAAAGAGCACAGGGCCAAAATATGCAGTCTGGTTATATCTCAGATGAGGTTAGCCAGACTGGAGGTCGTCTCTCTGCGAGCCTGGCGGTCCATGTGTCCAGAAACGGTGAAGATATTCAAAACCCGGTCAACCAGCCTTCGTCCGTGCCTCGTCCTCTCAAGCAGGATCACGACCACAGAGTATATCCCAACACCCACAACTGCAGCCCCCCCTCCAGCCAGCAAAACCACTCCAGAGATGTACATGTCATTCAGGGCTTGGCCTGGCTTTGGCATGTGGTTCGCCAGCGCCAGACGTAGTAGAACCCCTCCACAAATCAGAAGTGACAGCCCGGTTATCAAAACCACAAGGAGGTCGGACAAACCGCCACTTTTTAGCATGTCAATCCGCCGCCGGCTTCGAACACAGTTCATGTCCTGCACAGCTGAGCTGAGAAGTTGTTTCAGGAGGACTCCCAGGGCGAGGAGGCAGAGGGCCGTGCCGGTGCCCAGGCGCCATTCGCTTGAGACGCTAGTGGTGGTGGAGAGAAGTCCAACTCCTCCCAGGCCGCAGCCCAGGATCAGGAGAACAGCCACGCAGTAGCAGAGCAGAGACTTCCCAGGATCTCTGAACCACCACAGCTCCACCTGCTCCTCCAGGATGCTGTGCTGAATTTGAGCGGGGTCTGCTGGTCCATTTAGGCCCAGTTCAGGGCCTCTGGGGTCCCTCAGGGGGGGAAAGTTATCCAGTTCTGGCATCCTAATGCCACTCCCAGCCTGCTGAAGAGGGACGCCACCACCACGATGTTCAGGTCAGAATATTTTAGTCCTTACACCCACCAGTTTTATGGCAACTGTTCCTTTTATGAAAATCTCAAATGTGGAAATCTTGATGGCAAATCTGAATGTAATGCACCAAATGTTCTAAAACATCCAGCTGAACTCAGCCCATTTCAGTTTTATCTGCTCTGTATACCAAGGTTCCACAGCACTTCACAAGTCACTTCAGGGCACTGGCTCCTTTGAGAATGAAAGTGCTTATCACTCAAGCTGACTGAATACAGACAGGAATCTAAATTGTCTGTACTCCATCAGCATCAGAAGAAAGGGATCCGAACACCTACACACATTTCCACTTTGGTTTCACAGAGTGTCAGCAGTCACCTGGAAGAGAGAATAGATGAAATTGTAACAGTTTGTATAGTATGATTTGTGTGATTCCAACATTTGCGCCTATTCAGGGGTGAAGGTTTGTTTGCTGTGTGAGTCTGGCGGTTCATAGGAGGTATGCCTGAGCAGATCAGTGAACACATATCAGTATGTCCCAGATCGTCACAACACGGTGCCCATGTGACTTTTTGAAATACTCTTGAAAAATTACGAGTGGCGCATTTTTGGCTCTGAATGAGTGGCGCAGCATGAAATTGTGCAATTTGCAAACTTTTTAGGCAACTACGGTATTTATGTTGTTTACAGTCTTTCAGTCAGTGGATTCAGCTACATAAAAACAAAATGAAACCTGCAATAGTCGAAGAAGAGAGTGAGCTGTTGGCAGACCAGTTTAGATTTTGTTTGTTAACCGGACAATAAATGGTAGCACACAGCCCGATGCAAGCCTTCAATCTAAAATGTTTCTTAACCCAGCACAACGCTACACAGCATGTTGCATGTATGCAGCATGTTTAACCATCCATGTCATTTCTTTCAGGCTAAAATCATTTACATAAAGTTTAGACACAGGCTGATCGAAGTTCAGTGCCAAGGCTTGGTAGTACAAGGAAGCAAGCGAGCCGTAATGACGCAGAAGATCAACCAGTTTGTCCACCATGATGTGAAGCAACACTGATCAGCTTGGTGTGGTGACAACAACAACAACAAAAAACTAACTAAAATCAATCAAATCAAATCAAAGATGCGTGTGAAGAAGCCAGAATTCTTTTCTTTTTCGCTACGTAAAAAACATAGCGTGTTGACACTGGCAACCTTTTCCATCTCTCATTACCACTATGCTAATGAGTTGCCACTACAGAGGCGGCTGGATAAAACAAGCATCAGCTGCCAATGGAATAAACAACGCCCAGCCACGCTAACACACACATGCACAGGCACACACTCACACGCACAATCAAAGTAATGCACAAACGCTCTCCCTATTTCCCTGAAAAACACAGAGTCACAGCAGCTCACTAGACGAGCCCCCACCACCACGGGCTGGGTACATTGTCTACACTGTTGTATGATTTATCAGACATCAGGTAAAGGCTGATTATATCTTATTTTGTTTACTTACGCCTTAATTTTACTTAATATTGAATCTGTCTAACGGAGCCTGTCGTCACAATTGTGTAAACAGACAAACAAACACACACTCGCAAACAAACAAACACCCTCAAGATTACAGCCGGTGACAGCTTGTCTTTAAAAACCTGTCAAAGTCAGCAGTGCGTGCAACAAGCCCAACGCCGAAAACAAGATGACAGGAGTTACAGCTTGTCCTCACTGGCCGTGGATTTTGCTCACACAAACGGTGCTCTGCAAAATAAAAAAATGATGATAATAATAAAAAAAAAAAAAAAAAAGAAGTCAGCCTGAGCATGTATAACATGATCTCGTATTCAGTCCAGAAACTCTGTGGCACCTCTAGAAGCCATTTCAACACCAGTGACAGAAATGTTTACATCTGACAATCTTTTCCTATTCCTGTTTATAAAAGGCTACATGCTAAATATAAGATAACTTTTTATATTAGCGACGGACAGACTCTGCCTAGCACGGTGACACAGAGAGATATGAGGTGCACCCACATGGTGTGAAATGAAGGGTGAGGTAATTACAGCAGAGGAGGAGAGGTGTTTATTGGCAACATGCTGTTCTGGAAGCTTTTCACAGCCTATGTTTTATTGATGATTGTGTACGTGTGAGAAAGGGAGCAGGAGAGACTGCTTTTTGAGCGTAAACAGTTGTAAATGAGTAATAAAAGGTGAAGACAAACATGTCAGAAGGTCGTGTTGATTGACTTAATGTACGCATGTGTATGTTTCCTATAGAGAAGGCTGCACGTGTGCATGCGCTTAAGAGCTCAAGTCACTAATTAATCCCAGCGGGTTTGAGCATGGTGTCATTGGCAGGTAGCTGCACAGAAATAGCACAGTAATTGAGGTGTGTATCTGTATGTTTTTGCTTGTCTGAGCTTTAGGCACCAAAAGGCGTTGGAGTGACAAAAACAATATGCGCGACTCTCCACTGACATCCAAACTGCTTTCTTATTATGGTCTGGAAAATATCCCCTTCCTTTGTACAGTACAAGTTGATGAAAGATCACCTCTGTTTCATTAGATGGCTCACACTGAAATCTAGCAGGGAAACAAGCGTGTGATATAGCGAGAGGCGATGGCGTGCAACAGAGATCATAAGATGAAATCGAAGCCGTAATGACTCCAGTATATCTTACTCCATGTTGTGTTTCCCACAGTCTGATCCCCACAGACGGGGCTGCTGGACTGTGTCTGCCTTTCCTCTTTTATCACTTATATGACCTCTAGACTCTATATCAGCAGTGTCATACTGGCCTCATAAATATCTTTACAAAAGCACTGACTCACTCTCCACTGTTCTCCTTTTAAGTAACAGAAAGCACGTATAGAGGTACAAACAATTCGCCCAACTCCACGCAACTCCGTTCCTCCAAGGGCCAAAGGTAATCTGGAATTCAAGTCACTGATGATCACTTTACACTGTGCCATATTTGGGCCGTCTGGCAAAGCTGGTAAAATCTTTGTCATTAAATACAAAACGGTAGTCTCTGATTAAAATTTTGGTTGCATCCATCTTGCAAAGTGTGACGAGCTGCAAATATCACTTGATTGGTGTGGAGTGAAGCTCTAGCAAACATTTCAGTCCTTTACACCAGGGCCCTAAAAAAAAACATCCCTACATTACATCTGACAATGAATCACCACATGCCTCTGCAGAACTCTGCATATTCACAAAATAGATGTTCACAACCCAATTTATGGCCCAATTATGGACCGTTGGACTGGCAATCCAAACTCGACATATTTCACAGGCTGAAGTATCTCACAGAAGCTATAGAAAGCTGAATGAGTGGTCATTATCACCTTTTATACGGAACATATCCTGAGAGCATCTGGAATGGTCTTCTTTTAAGGGACAGGAATAATAAATGTGTCCTGGATGCTCAACTCTACACTGAAAACTGAAGTGAGTGAAGCGTACGGTCCAGACAGTCTCTGTTATGCTAATGCACCGACAATAATGATGATAAATCCCTAAGATAATCATAAACCTCAGACATAGAGCATCATTCTGCCTCCGTTACACTCTTTGTACTTGCCTACCTCTTTGTTTCCAGCCTGCAAGGTCGCCAGAGGAGCTGTGCTTTGGAGTAAAAAACACTATACTGCACTCCAATTACCTGGGAAGCTTTGGGACTCCGGTATTCCCCCTTCAGTTATGTTGGCCCACTGAATTCATTTCACCAGCCATTAGTGTCTCATTTCATTGTTGATATGCGTTTCTCTCAGAATTGGTTGTCTGGCATTGTATTTTAATCAGAATGCCGATTGGCAGAGTGAGATGGAAGAAACGGCAACAACATCGAGTGGCGGCAAAAGTTCGGGAGAGATGTTCAGTCAGAGGAGCGAAGCTGCAGATGTCCCGACACGAGGCGGACGTTTTATCAGTTAGCAGAGGTGCAATGATGGACGCTCCAACTTAGATGAAGGTAGACCTGCACACCCAACATTGCTCTGACTGGAGCCTTGTGCGAAGTTCCTCTTTGCAGTCAGTGAAAAATCTTCTTCAGTTTTATTTGGGTGTGGAAAGCACAATGAACAAAAGTTGCTCGCTTACGGTGAAAAAAGAAATCCCATCCTGCTTATTGATTTGCATGTTAAAACAACATTGTTTTTGGAAGCGATTGCAGTTTTTCGGACTGTAATTCAGGTAGATGATAATGGGCCGAATAGAAAAGGATGTGCAGGGCTGTAGGATGAAACTTTTGTGGTGTTCTGAGACACTTAAGCAACACCTGAGAGTGTGGAGCGGATTTTCCTTACGCATTTTCTCGACCTGTCTTCCTTTGGATATCTGCTCCTTTGAAATGATTTCTATATTTAGTATTTTGTCAATGTTTGCACCTTCTCCTCAGCACACAAGCACAAAACAAGATATCGCTGCCAAATAATTAAAGTGAAAATATGTCAGGCACAATTTAGAAACAAAAGAGAGAGAGAGAGAGAGAGAGAGAGGTCCTTCTGGTCCTGCTTCTCACTTTCCTGCTGTGTGTGTTTTTAACCAAGGAGCTCAGGTCGGGCTGAAGGGGAGTCCGCAGGAGGCTGGGTGATGTGTTGCTGTGGTGACGAAGCAATACTTTCCTCCTCTCTTCTTCCTGTACCCCCGCCCACTGACATTCACTCCCCCCCCCCCCCCCACCCTTTCCTCTAGTCAGGCGTTGATTCTCTGTGCGTCCCTACAGGCAAAGAGTGGGGTCAGGGTTGGCTCCATCTGTCTGTGTGATGGGCATCAGTGCCAAGCACCACAGGGGCTGGAGGGAGAGGAAAGAAGACTTGTGTGGAGTGCGAGGGTAACGGATGTTTCTGAGCTGTCATCCGGGACAGTGAATGGGGCAGAGGCTGAGGATGAAGCTTGGCCTGGGGAGAGGGAAGGGAGGGTGAGAGCGGGATAGGAAAAAGGGGGCCAAGGATGGAGGGAAAGGCTCGGGGGCAGAGATAGTGCTGAGACCTCACTGCTGTTCTTCGGGTTGCAAATGTGGCGAGCACAGAGAAATGATGCTGAATAGGTCTTTACACAGACAAGCTGGATGTGACTTTCTTCTCTACAGCCACAATGGACCCAAAGGCACCCACAGCGAGGAGACAGAGCCCGAGTCAGTGTCACTGTCCTCACTCTGTCAGGGATCACAGGGAAAGCCTAAGACGGAAAGAGGCGAAGACAGACCTTTGCATGATTAGCACAGGCTGCGCTTGTAAACTTGCCCCCATGGCTCGCCTCAAGTGGGGCTTATCTACGGCGCTCCCTTCTGCCACTGAATCTTGGGTAATATCTGTTCAAGAGCAAGTGCTTCACTTCATTTAAATCTCAAACATGCCCCTTCTCAGTGTCGTTACCAATCTGATTTACAAGCACAATGAAAATAAGTCGCATACACACAGCAAAGGAAGGAGAGTAACAGATGGCCACATAAACTGTAATCATTTTATCCTTAACAGCCGCAGCCATTGCCGTTTTACTCACAAGATATGGATTTCTTTTGAGCCACATTAGGCGCATGGCTCCAGAGATGGAAATATTAGTAAGTCAGTGGCTCATTGGTACAACAGAGACAGTAAAAAAAAAAATGGACAAAGACTCTGGGACTGAAAAGCACATTAAACTTGAGCTTTATCTAACGGTCACCAGGGTTAACTCCACGAGCTGCAAAAACAAGTCAGATTGTATTGAATTCTATGGGGAAATGACCCTACTTCTTTTTTTAATTATTCTGTAAATTATAAGTTCATGAACTTAATCGCATGTTTCAAGTCTAGAGCTACACTGCTTGATGACAATTTTTAAAATGGTTCCATTGAGAGTAAAATAGACGATAAATGAGGTTAGCATTGCAGGTAAAATCCACCCCCAGATTTTTTCAGCTCCGCCTTATGTAATTATGCATTCTTCTGGTTTAAAAAAAAAAAAACAAAAACAAACGCACCATAGCCAGATTACAAACTTGAGGGATCAATGGCAAAAATCAGAAGGGGATGTCGCAATGGGTTGCTACTCTATCGGGAAAGAAATAACTTAGTGGTCGGTGACACAGATCTTCCTCTGGCTCCGGGTAAAAGGCTGCTTGAAGCAAAGCCCCTGTGGCATAATGCTTGCAAACACATACATATGCACAGTGTGCTGCACCTGTGTTTACATCGTTTGCTCAGCAAGACTCTGGTGTTATTACCTCCCCTCATTTCCTTCTGCATCCTCTCACCATCATCCCCAGCCATTAAGAATATGTCTGTTCGGCGGCCTTGGCAAAAAATTTTGACTGTTGTTCAACACATACGAACAATAGAAGCCCCGATATAATCAAAACATGATTTACAAAAATGTCTAGAAAACATTTTCACTCTGTTATCTAATACGGTATACGGCATTTCCTTCTATTTAAAATTTTGCTTCCTCCTCTCAGCATGGGCACAGACTGCTGTTGACAAAAATGTAGCCCAGCCCCATCTATCAGTTAAGCACAGACTGTGGACCTTATTTTATTCAACCACGTTTCTACAGCAGGAGCCAACTGGGGCTCTTAAATGCTGGGAACTATTCAAAATGGCCTGAATATCTCTGCTCCTGTCAAATACGATCCAAAGATTTTATTTTATTTTATTTATTTATTCATTTTTATTTCTTTTTGGGAAGTAGGAGGGAGATAACTCAATGACATGCATAATGACTAATCTGTGTGATAACCCCCCTCGCTGGCTGTAGATTAGAAAAGAAAAACCTCTGGGCAGCCAGTTGCTTTCCTCTGTCGTGCACAGCTGCAATATTAAAACACTAATCAAATCACCAATTAACATGCTAGTCCCCTTCTGCTTCAGTCGTGCTGACGATGTGAAAGAGGCTACCCTTCTTTCTTTTCTTTTTTTTTTTTGTCTTGGTTTGTTTTTTTTTTTAACCCTCATTCCTTCCTCTTGTGGGTTCAGAGGTGATATTCAGCATATTCTAATTTGATATTGGCTGTCTTGTGATAATGATTGGAATTAATTAGATGGCTGGCTCGCTGTCTGCCTATCCGTTTTATGGCATTTCCATATTGTACCAGCACCTAATGATTTCGACTGAGAAACGGGTGTTTTGGTTACCGTTAGCTGCCCAGATTGACAGGAATGTTTGCAATCATGTCCCATAGACAATGAAGCCAACTGACAACTTTTTTTTTTTTTTTGTCTACATCATAACCATGATATTTGTGGTTTATGTGACACATCTTGACAAGTATGTATTGGCTTTTCATTGCAGGATGCCCACAGGATGATTTGTAATAATTTTGGTGACCTTTGAGGAAATATGCTTATTCGCTTTCTTGCCAAGACTTGGATGAGATTGATACCTGGCAGCAGCCAGTACAGAGGCTGCAAACAAAGGGAAACAGCTAAGTCCATATGTAAAACAATATAACCACTGCCTGCAAAATTCAACTATGAGTGAAGTGATCATTGATAGACCTGCTAAACTATAGAAAATTAGTATTTCTACAATAAACACATTTGCATGCTAATGTTAGCATTTAGCCACCGCCAGAGTGAGTGACTACGGAGTCTTACAATATAAAAATTGAGCTTATAGTCATGATGGCCTTTCCTCAACGTGAAAAATGTATGTATATGTCACACCATCTCCCACAGCTGTGTATTGAACAGGTTGAATTGGCGGGTGCGTCCCATGCCCAGGTGAGCACATGGTCGTACTAGCTGCCATTGACAACATGCTGCATTCCTCACTCTGTGTATCTGCTGACTGTGAAACAAAACGCCTCTCTGGGATATTTAAGATCCCGCCCTAACTCTTTGCTCCACTCTGTGTCTGGCATCCATGTCACACACCTCGCAGCCACACAGCTCTCCTATTACTCCTCCACTCGTGCACGGTCATCCCAAAACTCGGCGATCACCGATTCACTTTGTTTGTCCCCTCCTGTTCCTTCAGCCGGCTTTTTGTTGACTTCAGGCTCTTTCCTAATGAGGTCTATCACATGTTGTTTTCAGCCTGAGTTGTTTTTAAATGCTAGACTTCTCAGAAGATCTTTAAAGTTGGTTTTGGCTCATTGAGGCTGACATCATCTAGCCTGCTAGGTGCACTGTCATGATTCATCTTTGGTCTTTAGATTATAGCTACAATCAGTATATAAGCAAAGTGGCACAGGGGGCCATGCCTGGACAGTGTATTGATCTGTTCCAATCCCAATAACTTGAATACGGTATCAACAACACTCCCCCGCTATGTGTTTCATGGATTTTACACAATGCAGCAAAACTGGCCCCGTCTACATGACAGTAACTCTATGAATTGATGATCTACAGTGCATGTGAGGCCTGTGCTGTGGCTGTGCACGCCTCATTCTGCAGGTACAAAGGTTGGGGTGTGAGACAATGTCAACATGTTTTCCGTCCCTGTTTCTGATGAAAACTGAGTAGCAATGCATTATTTTCCGAATAAAAGTCAAAGTTGAATACCTTTACTTTCCACTGATTCTGTGGAAAAAGGAGAACCTTTATGCAGATGCCTAATCTTTACAAATACACAATTTTATATTATATTTAAAGTCCCAATTAAGCTCATCAGGATTAGATGTGTTTTGAGGTCAGTGCCTCTGAATCCCAAGCCTGATGTACTACTTCCTCGTGATTTCATATTCAGTTACAGGTAAGACCATAACATAGCCTGCGTTTCGAGAGCAAAACAGATTTAAAATGTCTATTAATGTTTCATGCAGTTTACCCGCACAGCAATTTCATACAACCAACAAAGGCTGCTTTTCATTTCAGAGCTTTGGCGATGCGAAGAGGAATATGATAGGGTTAGACAAAGAAATACTATATGGGTTTCAGCCAGACAGCCAAATTATCTGCTGGCTGCAAACAAATAAATAAATAAATAAAAATGCCTACATACATACATAACACAAAAATGCAAAGAAAAAGAAGAAAAGTTACAATTTACTTTGCCTTTCAAGAGACAATAAATAAAAAAAGGGAAGCGAGACATACGCATGACACATACTAAGCTGGAAGGTATTTGGCAGCACTTAAAAAAGATCCTTTAACAACGAAAGAGAGAAAAGAAGAAGAAGAATTTTTCGATTGCTCAAATGATACAAATTCAATATGAACTCTCTCGGTTATGATGTGGAGCTGCATGACATTACTTTTAACAGTCTAATTCAATATAATCATTATTTTTTTATTTATACATATATTTCTATCTCTTATTATCGTTGACAATGAGAGATAAATTGGCGTATTATGGGCATAATCTAATCTAACTCTTAAAATAGGTGAAGGAATGATGAAGGAAAAAGGGCTTTTGACGAACACATTTCGGAAAAGTTGTGACGGGACAGCTGCTTTCTTCTGTGTCCGGTTCATCCGCCGGGCTTACCTGTGCGCTCAGTCCGGACTCGGTCTGCTCTGCGCCGTCCTCGTCTCCGTCCTCATCCCCGGCCCGGTTTCTCGCCTCCGAAGTCCCACAATCCGGATTTGTGGTGTCGGCTCTGCCTTCACGCCATCATCCTCCGACATGTCAGAGTCCCGTGAGCCGCCGTAAGCCCCTCTAGGTGCTCGGCCGAGCCGCCCTCCCACAGCCTCTCTGCCGCCTCACCGGACGGACTTTCCCCGTTTAATGCAGGTGTGGCCGCGCGCGGCGGCGGCGGCGGCGGCGGCGGGAGGGGGGCCACCGATGGGAGGGGACAGAGAGCCGGTGGATGGACCTCCGCTCCGCCGCGGGTCTCTGGTGGAAGCGCACCACATGACTCCCCATCAAAAAACGGAGCGCTCTAATAAATAAAGGCCACGGGGTGATTGTGAAGGAATGAGCCGGAGGAAACAAACAGGTAAAGGCATGATAGCATGACATGAGCAGTCGTGATTGGTCACCAGCGTGGCTGCAGTTTTGCTTCCTATGTAGACATATCACTGCAATTATGAGTCTGGAGATTGATTCTGGCCTGAAATCCTATTTGAGCTTCCCACTATGCTTGAGCACCTCCCGGTAGATGCAGTCTGAACGGTTTTCTTCAAAGTTTAAATGTTGCCAATCTCAATTTTCAGAGAATCTGCTTGGTCAGCTTTGTCAGTGGCACACAGCTCTTAACATCTGGCCTTTGTGTTCAACATGCAAATTCAGTCTTTGTGTCTCAAACGGAGACTCCTATCTTTCCACAACGCTTGTTTGGTTTTAACATGTTGGGGATCTGTGTTCGTAGTCTGTTTTTTTTTATTATTATTTTGATTGATATTTTAGTCCTCTTCAATCCAAAATTAGATCCAAGTGCTTCATTCACAGTTGGTCACTTGCAGATTGTGCTGCCACAGAATGGCGTGTGCAGGCATACAAGTCTTATTTATAGACCAAAGCTATGAGAACTGATCGGTGGAGTTGTAATGAAACAATACTATGTAAATGTGGGACTGGAACAGGATACAACAACTCTTTATCTTCATATTTGTACACAAGTTGATGCAGCATTCAGTATGCAAACCATAAACCCTTTTGGGAGAAAAAAAAATGGGTTCACGGTTCATTCTTCATCGTGATAAATGGCCTCCCTGTAGCATAACACATTGATCATGGCACCCATAAAGCCTGCTATTGGTTCATTTTATTTGATTCATTTACCTCTTCTGCAGTCTAGAGATAGCCATAACAGGGCTAACTGGGTATTGCCTCAAATAAATAGACCTGTAAAGAAAAGTTAAAGGTGATGAAATCCACAAAAGGAAGTGGGAGGAGCAAAGGAAATCATCCCCGTTGTGGTCAAACTATATTAACACTGTGTGCTAATCCGCTCAATGAGCCCAGTATTTCATCTGAGCTCAGTCATATCTTTAGTGTTTTCTCAGAGTACTTAATTTCCAATCATCGTAAATTTTTGACTTTGTTAACAACAGCAACATTTTTGTCGTACTTGGTAGGACACGCAGCATATCATATGATCCTGCTCTTTGGCCCTTGTTCTCTCAGTCTCTGTTAATAGCTCACTGCCTCTTGTGTTGCATGTGGTTATGGGGAGGAGGGGGGGGAGTCATGAAGAGCAGCTTCCCCTGCAAGCAAAACATGAGTTAATATCAACCCAAGATCAAGCCTTATTTGTGGGTTTTACAGCCTGTGGTTTAACATTTGCACACTTGTTAGTTTATCTGTTTTTTCAATGAACTTTTTTTTTCCCACTAACAGTTTGTGGCCTCATCTGAACTCAACAAAATATCAACAATGAATGATGAATGTAAAAAAAAAAAAAGAAAAGGAAAGAAGGAAAGAAAGAAATGGCTTCCATCAAATGGGGAAGCAAAATGTTACTCAGCAGTATATTTTAGCATATTTTATTCAACATGAAATTAAATAGCTAAAAAGGTCATGTTTCTGAAACACACAGAGACACACACACACTTCCAGGAACGTATCTCTTGTTGGACTGCAGAGTGGAAGTACTGAGTGGCGCTTATTGCATGTTTTTCTGAAAAGCAGCAAAGCTGGTATATGCACATGCACATCCTCACTCGCGTTCTCACCGACTTGCTAAAAGAAACAAATGTATTGTTATTATTTTGTTTTTGTTTTTTTTTATACTTTGAAGCTGACTGATTAAACCAGGTGTTTTTACCTTCACAGATGCAGCACGTAACTGCCAAGAGGTTGACATTATGTGAGTCTCGGTTACTTGTTTTTCATTATATTCCTTTCCAGAGCCAACAGGGCTGTTTCCAGCTGCTCCCCGTGGCTGGCTTTCTGTGTTTATCACACCTCTAGCTCCACCTGGGAGAGAGGGAGTGTTCTCATGAACAGATGTACGACAGGCTATAAATGTCAGTGGCACTGCTGTAAGAAAACATCACTTCTCATCTTTGAAATGCAGAGAGAACTTTTATTCGCATCCTTCTAACTGTTCAAAATTGTGCCAGAATATGAGTGGAACACATTCATCTTGGATTCAGCAATAAAAGCAGGCTCCCCGGCAGCAGAGTGGATTTAAGTTTGGCTTATCTTGACTTTCTTTAGGAGATAAGATGGTAAAGGTGGGGGGGTGAAAACAAAGAGAGGAAAAGGGAGAGGAGAAAATACAAGATGGCCTGTGACATTTCCTGATATATGAAAGCAGTTACTGATGCACGTGGGAATAAATACGGTCGATTCAATAACTCTTCATTTTATACACATCGATGTGCACACCTGCACACACTCTGCAATTTTCCGGCAATTAAAGTGTATAGCACTGGCACACAGGCACACACGCACACACACACACACACACTAAATACAACCATCTCTGACTTGGATTTATTTCCCGGTGACATTAATCACTACAATAAAATGACAAATCAAGTTTTTTAACAATGAAACTGAATTATTTAGCCTCTATGTCCACGATTTTAGCTCTTAATAGGAAGCCTCATCCTTATATGTGAATAACAGACTTACAGTGCTGTGAAAAAGTAATTGCCCCCTTGTTAAATGATGAGGTAACTGTGATTTATCATATTATTGTGGAAAGCTGAGTTCAATTTCACAGCCACACCCAGGCCTGATTGCTGCCAGACCTTTCAAATCAAGAGATCACTTAAGTAGAACCTGTCTGACAAGGTGAAGTAGGCCATATTGAACCAAAGACATCATGCTGCGATCCAAAGAAATTCAGGAGCAGCTAAGAAGAAAATGAAGTGACATGTCTCAGTCTGGAAAAGGTGCATGGTACGGTGGTGAACCTTCCCAGGAGAGGTGGGCCTACAAAAAGTACCCCAAGAGCACAGTGACGACCGATCCAAGAGGTCACAAAAGAACCCAGAACAACAGTTAAACAACTGCAGGCCTCACTTGCCTCAGTAAAGGTCAGAGTTCATGACTCAACCATAAGAAGGAGATCCAAGGCCAAAGCCACTGCTGACAAAAAAGAACATAAAGTCTTGTCTCACTTTTGCCAAAAAACATCTTGATGATCCCCAAAGCTTTTGGGAAAGTATTCTGTGGACTGATGAAACAAAAGTTGAACTTTTTGGAAGGAGTGCATCCTGTCACATCTGGTTTAAAATGAACACAGCATTTGATAAAAAGAACATCATGCCAACAGTGAAACATGGCGGTGGTAGTGTCATGGTTTGGGGCTGCTCTGCTGCTTCAGGACCTGGACGACTTGCTGTGATTGAAGGAACCACAAACTCTGCTCTCTACCAACAAATCCTGAAGGAGAATGTCTGGCCATCAGTTTGTGACCTCCAGCTGAAGTGCACTTGGGTTCTGCAGCAGGACAATGATCCAAAGCACACCAGCAAGTCCACTTCTGAATGGTTTAAAAAAACAAAACAAGGGTTTTGGAGTGGCCTAGTCCAGACCTGAACCCAATTGAGATTCTGTGGCATGACCTTAAAAAGGCGGTCCGTGCTCGGAAACCCTCCAATGTGGCTGCTTTAAAACAATTCTGCAAAGAAGAGTGGGCCAAAATTCCTCCACAGCGATGTGAAAGACTCATTGCCAGTTATCACAAACACTTGACTGCAGTTGTTGCTGCTAAGGGTGGTTCAACCAGTTGAAATCAGTAAGGGGGCAAATACTTTTTCCCAGCACTGTATTTCCTCATTTAATCGATTTGTACACATGATGACTCAAATATTGGATCAAGTTCAACATAGATGGACAAATAGATGCCCTTCCCTTCCTGGCCTCACACAAAGGTATAAAATATGCATCGAAAATAATGCAAATGTAATATTTTAGTCTTTGCAGTCTTGTTTTTTTGATCTTGTGGATTTCACTTCAAAACGCTGCGTGCATATTGAACTAAATACATGACTGTGATTTTAACACAAATTAACACAAACCTCATGCTAAACTGAAACTTAAGTTTGGAAACCAGGGGAAACTAGTGCAGAAGAAAAAAAGTGGCCAAACTGTTCCCATTCTCAAAAATATCCAATTCCAAGGTATAAAACTCACAAAAGTTGGACACTCTCTCTTACAGACACACAAGCTGACACAAACAAATACACACGCACACACAGATTTGGATGAGAGGCTGATCAGGTAATAATGACCTGATCGTTGGGTCTATACCGGGACCAGTGTCTCATTTCCATTTAAATTAAAGACCTCAAGTTGGCAGGACAGTACAGACAATCAGCAACAACGAGGGGAGCCAGAAAGAACTTCTCCCCCAATAACAGCGATAAAATGAGCTTCTGGGATCAATAATGCTTTGTTTTTGCTCTTGCTAATGATCTCACAGATGTTTGCGAAGAACCTGCAGAATAATTGGCTTTCTTTAGAAGTGGGGATGAGAAATTCTTTCAAGGTGAATCTAAATTATTAGCAATTTAAAGAAACACTGGTCATTTCGACTGGCTTGTAGTATTTTGAAAGATGCTTACATAGTTACGGACTGGAAAATAATAAAAAAAAGTCTCAATACTTTATCTCAGTGTCAGGGTTTGTGTCACCAGTTCCCCCATTCATTCACATTTTGCGTTCACATCTTAGCTTGTTGATACATCCTGAAAAAGAGCAATTAATTAATCTGAGTGTGGGCAAGAGTGGCAGCCCATATGTCCATGGGCCTAGCTACACCCAGTTTTTCAGTTTTTCAGTGGATGAATGGATGGACAGATCCAGAAGTGTTTCAGGCTAGATGAGAATGTCCAGCATATTCTGGGTCTTCCCTGTGGGCACCATTTAGATACGCCTGAAATATCGCCACAGGGAGGCATTCAGCGGACACCCTCGTCAGGTGCCAAAAGCACTCAGTTGATATCTGAGCTCCTCAGCCCTTCTCTAACCTTATCTCAGACCAAAAAGGAGGCAGCATTAGTGTGGACCTGTTGTTGCTCCGGTGAAACAGTGACAGAGATTCAGGAGGGCTGGTTTGAGCAAAGAGCACACAAAACACTGCAGAGGTTCCAACATAGAGGCTGCGTGCTCAGACACCCACAACTGCAAAAGAACTGGTCAAGATTCACCTTCAGGCTCCATTCTCACTTCAAACAGACGTTTTCTGAGTTCTTGAAGTCACTCAGTTATTGCCCGGCTTACAGATAGCCTTGTTTTGCTTAAGTTTTTTGAAAAACATGTTCCTGTTTGCCATTATGGATTTACACGGTTTTAAACTGGGCGTTAATGCACCTGAAAGGCTTTTTTGTGCATGTGTTTTGTTTTATCTCTTTGATGTTATCCTCATAGGGCTCAACATGTTTTCTTCTTTTTGTTGCTATATTCGAGTGCAACCTTAAAAACAGTTTGCTTTTTACTTATAATGACTCCTATAAACACCATTATAACCAAGAATAAGTCATAAACATTCATCTGAAGTGTGAGTGCACAAAATTGTGTACTTTATTTTTACTTCAATCGGGATGCATCAAATCAAGAGCATGCCAACAGAAAATTTGCTCTAAGCCAGACACTCTAGCGTGTCTAAATATTCAAAGTTTGGTTGTATTTTTGGTTCTCCCTCTGCAAAGATGATACGCCATGAAAGAGAATAAATATCAGCTGTATTTCACACAGCGGTTGGCAGGTCCCAAATCCAGCGATTTGATCAAATGAAGCAGAACTGAAATGTAAGCAGCGGCGTTCAAAGGGATTGTAATTAGAGGTAACCTTAAATCAATCTGACAAAAGAGCAAGTGAACGGCAGCTGTTGCCCTCTGAGTGAATCCATGAATGGGTGCAGAAACTCTCCCTGTTTGACAAACACACACACACTGAGAGTTGAATTCCATTTTAAATCCAATTAGTTTTCGGATACACAGCCTAACTGTTGTGGTTGTCATTGTCAGCTTCTGTGACATTTACACAAAAATCTGTTTAACAATTAATGACCCCCACCCCCACCCAACCTGATGTACGCGCATAGAACACACATACACACTTCTCTCCTTGGTCCACCAAGGAGGAGCAGACACACACAAGGGCCACAAACAGGATGTACAT
This sequence comes from Echeneis naucrates, assembly GCF_900963305.1. Lineage (NCBI taxonomy): Eukaryota > Metazoa > Chordata > Actinopteri > Carangiformes > Echeneidae > Echeneis > Echeneis naucrates. The sequence continues at coordinate 17,506,679 of NC_042514.1, forward strand.
TTCCATCTGTCTGCTAGACAGTAGTGTGGTGGTTCTAATGAAATATGGACTTGCTCTTTCCAGGAAGGGCAAATGCCAGGGTGGCACACACACACACACACACACACACACACACAAACACAGATAAGACTGACAGTAGTGAGCTTTGTTACAGACGATCTGACTTCTGCAAAACTTGTGATAAATGGCTATGGTTTTGGGACAACATTAATGAGCTGCATCGAGCAGGGAGTCAGCACAACACGGTTGCATTGCTTAAAAAAAATGATTAAATGGACCTCCAATCAATTTTAACCTTTTCAGTTTTTCTTTTTTTTTTTGTGTCAAGTCAAATATCTTTTCAATTTACACTCCAATGGTACAGTTTTGGAGTGCCCAGGAGTGTTTATTTACATCAGTTTCCTTTAGTTTTGCCTCATATAGGTGAACACATTTGAGTTTAGAATAGGTCCATGATGAAAACGAAAAGGTACAGCAAGTGCATGAAATTGTCTGCAGTTTGTGTGGTTCAGTGTGGTTATTCATAAGCCAAACTACTGATAGAACACTAATGTGTGAAACAGTGGCTCATTATGCGCGAACAAAAAGAAAACTTTCAGAAGACATTCAGTAATTACATTTTAAAATGACACTGTTGACTTTTAAGTGTGATGATTTGAACAAAAATACAGTTTTTCATCTGTGATCCCAATCAGATAAGTAGAATTGCTTTTATAAAATGATTTGCGAGTGGGCTTGCATTCCTCATCTCCAGAGTTCTCAAAATCACGGCCACTCACTGAAGTAAAACTAATTTGGGGTTTTGGGATGGTGTTGATGTATATGGCACTCGTGGTGTTAATGCTAAGACATTTCCATTAGCACCCCAGCTGGCACTGCAGCCATGCATTTACCTGGAACTGTTAATTACAGATACAGGTCCTTATGTAAGTAAATTAATATTAAACTGCTGTAGATAAGTATTAATACTTTCAGCTGCAAGCCTGGCATACTCGTCTTTTATCCTGACCAGAGGCAAGGGTAGACTTTCACTGCCTGGAAGCAAATGTGAATGAACTTTAAACTGTATTTATTCAACTAATTTGCTGACAGAATTGCAAAGAGATTCATTTTTTTATCCTGTCGTCTTATTTGCATCACAGGTCTAATTAAACATCATTTGCTTTAAAATATATTTTCCTGTCTATAATAATTATTTTAACCATTCCAATACATAGCATTTCTGTTTGTGTTTTTAATGTAACCTTATGCTCCGTAAAGCACTTTGGATTGCCTGGCGTATGAATTGTGCTATGCAAATAAATTTGCCTTGCCTTGCCTTACTTAACATTAATATTTTGCATTTATTTCACACAGAGGTTTATGAGTGTGACTGCAGATTCCTTGACAACTTCCAAAGGGCCAAGGATAAGATATTTAAACTTAACATATTAGTCAAAAGGGAGAGACGCAAACGCTCCATTAGTGGCAAAGTTTAAAACAACTGGGCAGTCGAGATTACGTTCTCAGCGTACACTCTAAGCCATCTTTTTCATTATTTGGTATTGGTAGACAGGGATCTCAAAATGCAGACTGTTGGCATAACTGATTAAAATTTATAAAACAAGTTGAAAGGGATTAACATTCGAGCCTCTCTGGCAACACAGTGAGAAAGTGCTGCTGAAGCCAGAACAATCTCATCTGAAACCCACCACCACTACAGCCACCCAAAGGTGTTTGATGTTTGTTTACCTAATGACACCTACACAGACATCATCAGGGCATTAATGTGGCAATGTGGTAATAAGGTGTAAATTATGTTTAGGGTTTTTGTAAAAGGAGGTTAATAAAATAGGGCAAGGTTCACAGTCTGAAGAACAAGTAAGAGACGTTTTTATTTATTTATTGTTTAATATGGGGATGATAAGCTGCTTTTTGCTAAATATTTTCTGCTCTTTAAATATCAATACCTTTATAGTAATATATTAGGTATATATTAAATATTATACCTAATATAATACCTTTTAAGTAGGTATAACAAACACAAACTTCATTCCTCTTCAACCGCTGTTTTCGGGTTGCTGGAGCCAATCCCAGCTTCCTCTGGGTGAGGGTGGGTTACACTCTGGACAGGTCACCAGTCCATCACAGGGCCAACACACAGAGACAGACAGAGACCAACAACCACTCACACTCACACTCAGACCTACAGACAGTTTAGAGTCAACAGTTAACCTACACATGATGTCTTTGGATGGTGGGAGGAAACCCACGCAGGCACTGGAAGAACTCCACGCAGAAAGGCCCCAGGGTGGGAACCAAACCCACGGCCTTCTTGTTGTGTATCTGTAATCAATCAGATAATAATGTTGAATGCATTACAAATACACTAACATTTATATTGAAAATAATGGAGGAAATTGTCTGTTGTACAGCTACTTAAAAACATGCTGACACATGCTAACACACAACTACAGCACACAGACGCATGAGAAGTTGTTAGGAGGTATGGTGGGATGGAGAAACTTGATTTGTAGAGTGGTAATCAGAAAGATAAGGAGACAGGAGATAAATGAGCGGACGATGAATCGGTGAGGAAGGCAATTATTCGGGAGGAGGAACACACCGAAGGGAGGAGAGATGGGACCAAGAGGAGTGGGCAAAGAGAGGACAGCAGACAGAGATAGAGTAAGGCACAGAGAGGACAAAAACAAAGAGAGAGAGAGAGAGAGAGAGAGAGAGAGAGAGAGAGGGGAGCTGATAAATGGAGGGACAGGTGCAGAGGAAGGAGGTGAGAAAGAGATGAGACTGAAGAGTGAGAGGAAAATGTCATCAGTCACTCCCATATGTTCCTCTCAGTCCGTTACTGGTCCACATACCGTATCAAATGGATATTTCATTGTGATACATGTGGATCCTAGAAATGGGAAATGAATTAGACCAACAGCGGAGCAACATATGCATATGTGTATATATACAGAGAGAGATGGTGTACAAGAAATGAACATAAAATGTCACTGTTAAACTGGAGTGTTGATGTCAGGTGGTGCCACGGACTGTTTTTACTGCCAGGACATGCATTCAAATCATTCCCCATAAACGAAGGCAATCTATTAGCTGTTGTGAAGGAGTTAGTGGAGCACAGAAGGCCCAACTATGGCCAGATGGACAAACTAGCTGGCTGGCAGGAAGTAACAGGCTGTACGCTTGCTTTGATTGGCTCTAATTGTGATCTACTGCTGCGCCGCTCAGAGAATTGCTGACCTGGTGATGTGTGTTCGAAGTGTGTGTCATGCACACATTTGTCTGTGGCAAACCCAGACTTTTCAGAGGGAAAAAGCAGGACAGGCTGAAGTGTTGAGCTGGTACAACAATAGTTTGTGTTGACGTAAAGAACGGCTAACTGAGCGTCTACTCTGTCGCCAGATTTGTTGCCATGTTCCAGTAGTTCCTTTATTTAAGTAAATTAATTTTGCAGGAACACAGTTGTCTCGAGCTGAACAATTACGTGGACCTAAATTAAGACAGAATGAGATCATTTTCTTCCCGGCTCCATCTTCCTGTGTACTAGTGGTTGAGTCAGACTCATGAGGAACTGCGGTGGAAGAAAAGACTGTTATGCAATGAAAACTCACTCTGTGTAGCCAAACATTGTTCAAACCAGCAAGGTTTGATTTTAAATCTCAGGGTCGATTCCAAAGTTTTCAAGAGAAAGCACGTGTCACTTTCAATAAATGTGCATGGGTCTAACTAACTGAATTTGAATAAATAAATAAATAAATAAATAGTTTCACAGGTTGAGAGTATTATTGTTACAAGATGTTTCGAAGCACCAAATTGTTGTCCATTTGTTTCAGGTTAGGCAAGCAAGCTGCAACACCATTCACCAATTAAAATAGATAGACACCATTAAATAAAAGCAAACATATCACCCAAAAGGTTCTCAATGAAACAAGAAAAGAACTAATCATTAATCAATTTCAGGTGAAAACCATGTCTTTTTGAGAAGATCGGGAGGAAAAATTTGCCTTTGTATTTTGGTTGAAAAGTGTCTCTCTCATTGTATTTCTCAGAGTAGGAATCCGAGCCAGCGTCTGATAGCCCATATTAATGCACTTTTCAACTTGACTTTGTAAATGGTTAACACGGGAGAAATATCCTCGAAGTGCTAATAAAAATGGAAATTTTAACATCTGCATTGCCGTTCAAGCTGGCAAATCATCCGCTGTCAAAGATAATGTGATTTAATCAGCAACTCCTGAAGCGCTATTAAGTGAACCTTGAAGTGAGAATGCTTTGCCAAACGTTGTTTCATTGGCTTAAACGCCTAACTCCTGTCCCTCCCTCTTTCTTTTTATTATCATAATTTCTTTCTATCCCCTCCCTCTGCTCCTCTTTCAGTCTCCTCATCCTTCTCTCTCCTCCCCTCCCCACTCCTCTCCCCTCGATCCTCCGCTTTCAGAGAGAGCTGCTCTGCATGCCAGACCTCTCCCCTCGCCTTCTCTTCTCATCCCACTCCTAATCAGATCAATTCACTATTCCATTTGCAGGGATATAATAAGGTGATTATGCAGGAGCCCCTACAATGCTCCCACCAACACTTTAACACACACACACACACACCCAGCACATTGAGCACTGATGAAAGTTGACGTTGCATTTCCCTTAAAAATTCTGTGGATGTCCTCCGTCAGGGAGAGCTGGCAGCCTGGCGCTCCCCTGATTAATTTGTCTCTTCGCTTCTAATCAGTGTCAGGATGGGAGGAAGGACGAAAGCAATGGAGGAACAAGGTAGAGGAGGAAGAGGTGCAGAGCGAGGGAAGCTAATAAGGAGGAGAGGAAGGTGCCTCAATACGTTTGATTAGAATCCACCAGGAGACCTCTTTAGACCAAACCCCCGAAAGCTCAGCACGCAGCTGATTGAGCAGGGGCACCTGGGCTGGTGCACTTAAGGAGACACACCAGTGGATACTTCCTCACCAATCTGTAATGCCCTCTTCCTAAAAGAATACATGAATGTTTGGAGATCTGTTATCATGTGGTGCACTAGCACATATTACACACCGTCAAGGCGATTTTGTGATATGATGGATGAACATGATGGGCTGTTGTTTAATAGAGGCTCTCTGGCTTTTGCCAAACAACATTTAATAGCAGAAATAGAAAAGGAAGAGAAGCATTCATAGGGCAGTGTGACAGTGTGAAAAATGACTGGACTCTAAGAGGAAACTCACCACTGTGACACAGAGGGGAAGTTGTTATTTTGCACACGATTCGGTGTGTGTCCTGGCTCACCAGGACACTGCTATGCAAGTATGCAATTTTCACTTCATTTAGACATGGAGAAAGCAGATGATGGGATTGGAGTGAGTAACAAGAGTCTCAGAGAAGTGCTGATGCATAGAAATGCCTCAGTTGGGCAATAGAACACCTGGCCACATGGGGGAATAACAAACTGATTGACTGAACAGCCCAAACACTCCCGTGAAAGCAAACCGTGCAACTCTAATGAAGCACATTATTTTCTCACTCTGTATAAGCATGTTACCGCTTGTATATCACAGTAAAGGCCTGTGCGTACTGACTAATGGAACGTTGTGATCAAAATTGAAAAAAAAAATTGCTATTTCACTTGATTAAGATGCGAAAAATGGTTTGCTTAGCCAGACTAATCTACACAAAACTGATTAAATCTGAGTGGTGCATGTGTGCGTGTGATACATTTATCAGGTCAATTCTTGACAGGCAATGGCTTTTGGATGGGTTTTGTATTCAGGTTTGTAATTCATTTTATAACTTCTAGGTGCTGCTATTGGTCCTTATTCCTCTTTTTTTTTTATCTTTGTAAGGAATCTTTTTGTTTTTGCTAAGGGGAAAGTGTTTCTTTTGTATGTACATGTTGTTTGCAAAACCCCTATCGCCATTTGTTAAATTTCCATTATTGATTTAAAGGCTCTCTTATCACACCATTCCCAAGGGATAATCATAATCTCCGTGTCCTTCATATCAAATGTCAAACGGGACCACATCAAACAAACTTTGAAACGAATGTGTCATTGAAATTCAGCTTAACAACGAAAAGAAGAATTATCTATGTTGTCCTTTCCCTCATTTGTCCTGTCACTCTGGTGACGTGACATGACGATGAGTCCCACGCAGTCTCGGCAAATGCAATGTAAACAGCCTGGGATAATATTTCATCCTGAGAGGAGGGAGGTGAGAGTTTCTATTTATGTTTTCATAAAAATCTAATTACAGTGTCAAAATATGCCAGTAATCTGAAATATAAATATTGCCCTGCAAAGCTAATATTCTAATGAATCCCACAAATTACTGACGACGGGACTTAGCTTTGGACTCAGTCTTCTGAGGTGACGGGTTTTGGATGCTTAATGACTCTGTAGACAATCCAAGACCACAGCATGTGGCTGGTGAGCGACAAACAGGGAAAGGTATATATCTCTTTCGTAGCCCTGACACAGATATTTGGGAGAGACTGGATGAACATCCACTGACAGGACAGGACAGATCAGGCTTAAACGAACTCACGCACACTAATTTATCCAGAGTATTGTTTGCATATGCAACGCCAAGTCTCTTAAGGCTGATCAAATGCCACAGTAGCTTTACTACTTATCCAATTTAAGACCAAACATATTCCTGAACCAGGAATATGTCTAAAAGAAGAACTTGACAGAGTGAATCCAGCTTGTTTTCAATCCGCTATCACAAAGTGTGCTGTCACTGTGAGAGGAAGGATGACACTGAAATGTGAGCTCAATGAACAGCATTTCTGTCTGGCTCAAGTGACTTTTTATTGAGCTCCCTGTGGACACAGCCTGGACTCCCCGTCAAGCCCAGTGGCCTGGGCACTCCACTTCCTCCCAGTAGCGCTCCCAGAAGTGGTTCCCTGGTATCAAAATCCTTGATTGGAGGTGGTGGGTCTATCAGAATGTCACACCTGCCCACGTCCATCAGGCTGTGAGTGTTCAGCGTGTGTAGAGCCAGTTCTTCCTTTGTGCAGACCAGGTTGCCATCTTGCTTCTGCCCCCGCAGCAATTTAGTGAGGCCAAACAGGTTGGCTATGAATGAAGCTCTCTCCCTTCACTGCGGTGCCTTCAATGCCATTCTGCTCTGCACAGACTCATCAACCTCTTCCTCAAGACAACCCACTCCTCTGCCAAAGGGGATGGCTGTCCCTCGCTGGCCTCCTCTTTGTACTGCCTCTTGAAGGACTTTAGCTCCTGCTGGATCTTGTCTATCTTCACTGCCCTCTGGATCGCGGTGTAGGTTGTCCTGACAGGGCTCTTCTCCTCTCCCGGTGAATCTTAAGGCCTTTGCTGTTTTTGCCGACTTTCCCACATCTGCATGTCGCAGTCGTAGTCATTGCGTTTTCCCGTAACCGTTTGGTCCATCAGCTTGGGGTTCTCACCCTCCTCCCCTCTTAGGCTCTCCTGGGGGTATTTTTCCCCCTAGTTAATCTGTAGTGCAATGGTGGGTTTCCATCTCTAAGAAGAAGCAGTTTGGGCTGCCGACCTTCGCCGATGGGTGCTGTCTTTCCAAGCCACCAACTGTTTCTCTAGTCGTCGCCGGCCTATTCCCGTTTGTCAACCAGTCTCTGGTTGTCACTGACCTTGCCAGAATAAATATTTCTTATATAATACATCCTCTGTTGCACCTGAACATGTCTTTACTGATGTAACTGAAATAATAAAATAATATCCTCTAAAGTAATTTAAACATGATTGTGTGTGTGTGTGTATGTGTGTATCTGTTTCTCTTTGGGTTGTTTCAGCGATAATGGTGTGTCCTTGTCCCTGATTTGTCTCGTCCTCTTGCCCATCTCCATTTCTATTTGCTTTTGTCATAGATCTTTGAATGTAAGAAATGTCTTTCCGTTGCATGTTCACAAATGTTGATCAAACTGTTGGAAGCGGAAAACATAAAACACAACAGAGGAACACTGAAATGAACAAGGGAACCAGCTCAGCTGCAGCAGGGAAGGAGTTCAAACCACAAGACAAACTGCTAACAATGGTTCTGCTGCTCTTTAGCGCCGTCAGGCCCAACAGTGATGTAATTTACTTAGAGTTTCAAATGAGCTTTTAAGGGAAAGTTTGAATATGTATAAAGAGGCTAAATAATGGGTTGAAGAAGTTTCTCTCAGTCATTTCCTTGGCAGCTATACTGCTTTGTTTCAGGAACAGCTGGAACTACACTACAATGACAAATGGATGGCTAATGCTGTACGCTGTAGTGTTGCTTGTGTGAGGCAGCTTGTATATTTGTGTGAGTGTGTGTCATTACTCATAATTCAACAGCAACGCCTTTGTGCGAATAACACAGCAATGTACAAATGCTGAAAGATCAAATTTGAGGTATATCAACTACTACAGCTGTAGAAAGTATTTTACAAAGTGCATGTGAGGCCTTGATCTTAAAGTGACAGGTAATTCTAGCAATCAAAAAAAATTTGTCAAGTGAAGGTACAACATATCTTTGAAATGTAATGCAGTAGAAGTATACAGTGCTGCTTGAAGGTTTTTAAACCCGACAGACATGGTCATTGTTTTTGTAGGAAAAAAAAAGTAAAATAAAATAAAATAAAATAAATAAATAAATAAATACAGTCTCTCACATTTGCTTTTGGGGATTTTGCACACAGTAAAACTGAAAGAGGCAGGCAGGACTTTTGGCATGGAGCACCTGCCTCCGGTAGGATTGTTGTGTTGCAAAAATCCATTTTAGGCCAAGCTTCAACTCCCAGATGGGTGGCAGGAGGTGAATGGCGCATATGGCTCCATCCCACACAAACTGGTCCAGAATGACAAGGATGTGTTGATAAGCCTAAGAATTCACGTTTTCCTGAATAATATGGGCTCATCCATGCCTGGAGGCAGAAAAACCTTACCAATATGTGTTGAGAGGAGGTTCTTCTCTGGACTCTTCTGTCAAGAGAATGGACTTTCAGAAGGCCTCTGGTTTGTCCCAGTGATCTTTGGAAAAGTTGAAAGGGGCAGCTTTGTCCTTTCTTGAGAGCAAACTCATGCAAAATATAAAATCACACTATAATTAAAGAGTTATATAGCCTAATAATGCATGCACGTAACCTCTCTGATCTGAGATGGATGTCACGTCATGTGACTTGACATTACAAATGCAGGTCAGGAGACACATAAGTGATGATAACACGTTATTTTTTATTTATTTTCTTCTTTTTTTGGGGGGGGGTTATTTTGTCAGGACAGGGCAGGAGGGAAAGCCGTAAATTTTTTTTAAGGTCCCCCTCCAGAATATGGTGCTTGGGTTGTGGTCGTGTTGAATGCCCTCCATTTGTAAATAATTTGTCTTACAATGGATGGATGCAGCTGGAATCTTTTGGAGATAGTGTTATAGCTTCTCCCCAGACTGATGGGCTGTCACTAGCCTCTTCTTGATGGCCTCGGATAGCTCCTCGGCTTGGTCTGCTTAATCCATTACTTCAGCACCCAAATGAGTCTAATACCTGCTTCATTTTTACCAATGAGCACGAGGTTCACTTACTTTTGAACATACACCATCTTCTATCTTTCATGCAGTTTTGAGGCTGCTAACACTCCCATTCCCACTAAACAACTACATGGAATTGAAAACATTTTAGAAAAACTGGGTGATAGTAAAACAAGAAAAATCATGGTAAAACATCAGAAAACTCAAAATTGCTCAAGGAAAAGTTCACATACTTTCAAGCAGCGCTGTGCAGTAGCATAAAATAGAATTACACAAGTAACTCAAAACTATGCTCAGCGCAATATTTGAGAACATTTGTGAAGTCACTTTCAGCCACTTTGGCTTTTTTGTTACAAATATCTCCATTTCGAACGTGTTCATGCTCATTTACAAACCAAAACAACAATTTGACTCAAGTCTGTTGGCAAGAACAAAAAGAACAATTTAGTCACAATGTAAAATTACTGTGTCAATGCCAACTGCAGCTGATTTCCTGCTGTAATTTCGGTTCAGAGGCGTGTTGATTACTGATGATTAGTTACTGAAATATATGGTTGGAACAGTTTGCAGTTTGCAGACCAACCATACCATTATCTCCTCAACAGAATCACAGATAACACCAAGCAGTGGTCACTCATGTTAATTTAAAATTATTATTCTAAACTTGAATGTCCTACTTCTGTACACTCTCAACATAAAATGTTTTCTTGTAAAGAGAGTCACAAGTTTAGTAAGCGCTCAAAAAAGTACACCTTGGTATTGTATGCCTCACTGACTCAAATGTAAGAACTGTGTGTTTGCATTGGCCCTGACACTCATAATTATTAAAGGCAATTTGTCTTAAGAACAGACGCAGGCTGCATAATAGTGGTTGACATCTCTTAGTACATATTTTTGTTAAGGTCTTTACTTGACCACTTGAAATGAATTTCTTTCAAGTTGCATTTTGAGTCAGATAAAGTTCCTTTCATGGTCACTGGTCAAATAACATAAATAGCACTCAGTAAGTGAACACTCTGCCTCTAAGTGAAAGCTCTCCACTCATGACTGGTACGTGACTGCAAAAGATGAATACAAACTGTCTTCTGACAACATAAAAGTGAATGTTCGCCATTAATCAATATGAATTATTTTTAACTGCTGTCTATGATAATAAAGCAGAAGATTAGAAAAACAACAGTTTCAATGCATGACTGACCATTCCATCCAACGCTGTCGTGCATGTTACTCAAATCAGAAATGCATAGATTAAATAGAGTATGTGTGGAGGTAAAAGAAAGGGAACATTGTTTATGAAATGAAATAACTCTTAGTGGTGTCTGGGCATTGTGACAGCCAAGACTCTGGTAGCTGTTAGGTTGCCTGTTTTTGTTTTTCTTTTGCAGATGTCCAGCAGGGGGAGTTGGGCCGTCATCAGAAGCCTAGGGGTGAGTAAGAGAAGACCAAGGGGAAAGTCTGCTCTTTACTATCCACACCCCTTACTTTTGTTACAACACACTACTCACCACTTTTACACTCATGCATACTCACTAACATTACTAAATTACTGATTACCACATCCCATACATTTTTCTGGATATTGCATTTGGGTTTGTTTAAATAAATTATGATTTCTTTGCTTTAAACTTCCTGTGTCACGTCCCATTATTTGTTGTGGTTTTGAGCCGACCATGGCAACATATGACGCTGATGGCCTGCTTTTCCAGACAAATACGCAACAAAATTTGAAGTGAAGGGAGATCTGTGTGGGGTAACTACTTTTGAGAGGGTAGTAACATTTCAAGTTTTATTTAAAAAGAAAAAAAGTAACTGTAAAATTGTTGTGAAAAGAATGTTTATAGCACAGGCATGACAAATCTTCTGTCTTGATGCACTCTATAAGCTGGACAACACCAGAGCCAGTCTTTTCACTGGTGTCATAGCAAAAACCACTGTGTTTTATAGAGATATTACAGTGGCTATCTGGAGGAACAATGTGCTCATGTGTAAAACAGCTAAGCCAGGAGGATTATGCAGGTTATTTAAGCTTTTTCCCCTGGTATGTGTATATATTTTTCATTTCACATTGTATTTCGGATAAGTCTTTGTAAATTTTACATGAATTATCTGTAAATAATTTTAATCATGTGTGCATCAAACATGTCAGGTTTGCTGCTCTATAAAAAATGAAATATTAAAATATATCAACAAGTGAGCGAGAAAGAGTCTTTAAAAACGTAGTACGTTGCACTTTAGAGGTATTGAATAAAACAACACATGTGTCATTAAAGATATCAAATTTGCCTGCATCGATGTTTTAAAAGTTGTAGGAACTGGTCTTGCACAGATTTTTTTTCCGCCGGCGGACTTTGACTGGAGGACCAGACGTCACTTCCTCCCCACGTGAATTGCTCCGGACATGTGAGGGGTAGCTCGTCCACAGAGGGTCTTTTTTCGCATTTTGAGCCAACCGGATTTGATATTTCGATCTTATGATTGTCGATAACAGGAGCATGGAGTCCGCAGAGGAGGAGGCCCAGCTCGGCCTGGAGTCAGAGGAGGACAAAAGCGAACTGTCAGACGAAGAGGTGAGCGTACACAGCCGTACGGAGGAGGACGCTTGTTTACAGCGAGGCGGCGTTAGCAAAGATGGGGCACGTTGACAAACGACAATGGACTGGCGTTACTCTGTACTTTGCTGTAATTCGCTTTATTGTGGGGGTTCTAATAAAGTACACGCTGTGAAAGTAAGTGTATACTTGTTTTTTGTTTACTTCAGATTCAAGAAGCCTTCGCCAAAGGACTACTGAAGCCGGGGATGAACGTCTTGATGAATAAACCCAAAAAGCTTGTCAACAATACGGTGAGTGAGTCAATAACGTCAGCATGAAATACCAATACCAATGCCAATAATAGTAATAGTAATAATGTGCTTGTCCGGCACATGTTCAGGTAGAGTGGTATGGCATGTACAGCAGGAAAGAAAACATGACTGTGGAATAATCAAAATGGAAGCAGTAATCATTTAATTGTAGTATTTGATTATTGCCGGTGTTGTTTAATGTGTACGAACGTGTTTTTGATGTGCTATTGTACACCTGTGTTTGTGATGCAGGAGGGTATGAAGCAGTGCCTTGCAGACCTGCGTAAAGATCTGCCCTGGGTGGAGAGGTTGGATATGACCAACCTACCAGCTGAAGACATCATTTCCAAAGCTGAAGGGAAAGCTCCTACTCCAACTACCGGAGATGTCAATGCAGATGATGATTTCCAGAGGGAAATGTACTTGTAAGTGATTGGAAATTGATGTGCAATGTGTTGAAAGGCATAATCAATCAGACGTGTCAAGAATTCTGGTTTTACCAAGTGGCTGTGCTGCAACTTGGAATTGTTTTTTTGGAGATTTCATTGAAAAACCTCCTGTCACTGTTGGCTCAGCTGTTGATATTTGAAGCAAAAATTTTGAATCTCTCAAGGTACTCACTGACTATACTTGTCAGAATCATATCAAGGATATTTAAATAGTCATCGGTTGATCGTTTAGAGGTGGTTTGTTTGTATATTGTGAACATACAAATGGTGTTATGTGGAAATGTGGCATATTTAACTTGCTGCAAGTGCAGATTGATTTTTGCTGAAATGTACAGAAACAAACAAACAAAAAACAAAAAACAAAAAAAAATAAAATAAAATATATATATATATATATATATATATATATATATATATATATATATATATATATATATATATATATACTACAGATAAGTGCTAATACCTTATTTGTTAACTTACAGCTACCGCCAAGCTCAAGCCACAGTCCTTGCAGCGTTGCCGCTCTTAAACAAACATAGTATAGCCACCAAGAGGCCTGAAGACTACTTTGCAGAGATGGCCAAGTCTGATCAGCACATGCAGAAGGTTGGTAGATCCGTCTTTTCTCTTACAAAATGAAATATGCACATTTAGCTTAAACACGTTCAATGTTTTTTTTTTATTATTATAATCTGCTTATTTTAATTAATAACAGTCAAGAAGAAGACCCTGAGTTATCTGTTTGTTTCAGTTTTTAAAATTTAGAAACTTTTATCTTATCTGCGTGCCACATGAATAGCATAATATTTAAAATGTTTCATATCTTGCTAACATGATGGTAAGCATAGTTTTAATTTTAAGAACATTAAGAGCCTTTGCTAATCTTCTTAATTAATTGATAATTTGGGTGGGTAGTTAAATTTCACTGTGCAGTGGCTTGGGAATTTAGCATGTTTTTTGGGGGGCAAGCTATAACTTGACCAAAAATCAAAAAAATTGGCACAGGTATTTAAATATTCACTTTCTCTGTCCAGATCAGAAAAAAGCTCATCTCAAAGCAGCTGATCTTAGAGAAGTCAGAGAAGGCCAAGAAACTACGCGAGCAACGGAAGTTTGGCAAAAAGGTTGGTCCCTGTTTTAGGTTACTTCAAGGTTCTTGTTGGCAATTGTTATGTAATGATGATGGGAGAATATGAAAAGAGATGACAGCCTAATGCTTTAGTGGTGCATCACCGTAAAAGAAGCCAAATGTCATAGTCCAAGTGTTCTTCCATGAGTTAACATTTTGTGTGTCAGGTCCAAGTAGAAGTGATCCAGAAGAGGCAGAAAGAGAAGAAAGCTATGATGAATGCTGTGAAGAAGTACCAGAAAGGTGGGCTTTTAATTGAATTGAAAATTCTTTATATTTTGGATAATGTGAGTCAGAGGTTTAATATTTTCGATCATCTCTCCACCAGGGATGACAGACAAATTGGATTTCTTGGAAGGAGACCAGAAGAGTGGCAAAGACTCTTCTCAGGGCTCAAAGAAAGCACCGAACAAGAAGGGGTAAGACTGCACCTTGAGCTGAGAACTTTGAATTCATCCATTTGAATCTTGAATTTTAAAATATTTTCAATGTTTGAGTTTTCACAAATTAAAATATTTTTTTTATAGCCTCAATGCCAAGAGAAAGTTCAAGGACCAAAAGTTTGGCTTTGGAGGCAAAAAGAGTGGGAAGAAGTGGAACACCAAAGAGAGCTATAATGATGTTTCCAGTTTCCGTGCCAAAATGGCTCATGCAAAGGGTGGCAAGGGAGGGAAAAAAGGCAAAGGAGGAAAACAAAATGTGAGTCATACAGAAATTTTCTCAATTTAAATAATGGTTAATGGGTAAGCATCTAATTTTCTTTCTTTTTTTTTTTTTTTTAGAAACGCCCAGGCAAGTCTGTACGCAAGAAGATGAAGGCTCGCTCGTAAAAACTGGCAAGCTGGAGAACAGTTTGGACTCAGACTTGCCTCAAGGCGAGATTTCTTATGCCTGCTCTCGAATCCCTCTTCAGTACACCCAGGGGATGTGCAGGGGACAGCTACACTTTTCTACAATCTGCTGTTTATAAAATAAAAATAGGTCTGATTATGGAGGCATCAGTAACAGAGTCTTGCCATATCGCTAAGGAAGCTTTTTGAAGGATGTTGCTGGTGAAGGAAAGAGGAATGGACTGCATAGAACTAGCAAAAATACAAAGTTATTTTTCCATATTAAACTTCAAGACAACTTGCGACCAGAGAAACTGAATGTGAAGACGTTTTTGAAAACATTTTGTTTGTGGCTCTTGTCTCTGTGAAACTGTTTCTTTCCATTCAATTACAAGTATTTTTACCAACCTAACAGTTCAATATACAATGTTTGTGCCCCTTGGAGGTTGGTGTATTGTGTTCTATTTTTTTCCCCCCCTTACTCAGCTCCTTGACTTGCTGATTCACTCGTTCGATGTGGCATTTTATAATATTGAGCAGCCGTCAGTGTTGACTTTTCCCCCATTCATTAATGCCATTAGTATGTGTTGAACCCATTGATATCTCCAAACAAACAAGGATTTTTCTTAATTTTGCAAAGACAAATGTAACAGGATCTTGGATAATGGACACTTGGATGTATTTATCTGTTTGTATGATAAATAAATCTCAACAACTGTATTCACTTTATTAAGATGTCCATGTTTTTCACAGTCTAGTTTGATGATCGCAGGGCAGACTCTTCGTGCTTGGTGACATCTGTGCTGGAGCGGTAGAAATTGAACCGCTCATCCTTGCGGTTTGATGGAATCTGCATGGTGGTGAAAGATGTGATTTAGAATTTGATCAGACAGGCACTGTTTGGATTTAAATGGCCATCATCAGAACCAAAGAGGCATCAGGGCAGAAAACAACTTGTGCTTCTGTGGTTTCCTTGGATGGACTGGAAAAATTTAAACTTTTGAAAATTTGGTGGCACAAACTGTAAAATGCTGTGCTAAAATCTTTGAACCACTCTGGTTTGCCATTGTAATACTGTCATTCAGAGGCTGCAGATAATGTAAAATTCAAAAATCCCCCCCCCCCCCCCCCCCCCCAGGTCATGCAATATATGACTGAAATATTATCTGTCCTGTTGACCAATGATCTAATCCAATGTCAAACAAAGACCCCAAAATATGAAGTTAACTGAAAAACTTCTACATTTCTGTGGTCATGCTAAGAACCCATTGGACACTAAACCACTAATTTTACACCAGTGTCAAAATCCAACCTATCACCAATTTAGGAATACTCATTTTAAAATAAATTGTGCACTGGTATACAATTTCTTTCTGGCGCCAGCTAAATTACAGGTTTTCTGCTGACGCCCGGCAATTTGGTTATTTCCTCAGAAATTGTCAAAGTTTCTCACCAGTGGAGTTGACATCCATCCTATCTCCTGACTTTCAGTCAGTGGCATTGTATATTTCTTGGTGGGCTCCTGGCGGGCTTTATGGAAGGCCTCGATGAAACCCGCTGGAAAAAGAAAGCCACATGTTTGGAAACACATTTATGCCTAACTGCCTCATGTTTGGGAGAGCAGTAGCAGGCATAATATCATCTCAAACATGAGGAAGTAATGTACTCACAGTTCTCTGCAATCACCTCCGTTGGTTTTCTGGACATGGGCTTGTCTGGCAGGACATGCACTGTGAGGGAGACACATGCACACATGTAAAAGAAGGTTGGTTTTCTTTAAAAATAAAAAAATAAAATAAAAATCAGTCAATTATGTGCTGCTTTTTTTTAAATGACACTTTGTAGCCATTGTGTGTTGAGTGTTTCACACAATAGGAAAATCTTCCAGCTGTCTGTCGATATAAAGCATTGGTGAAGAGTCTTTAGAAAGCTCTCATGCCTCTGAAAATGAGAAGTGTATCATCGAGAGTAGCTGTGACAGATTTGATCCACACAGACTAAATCAAAGTGGACTTCCGGCCACCTGTTCCGTGCCAGCCCTTAATCACAGCCCATTACACGCTAATGGCGGAAGGTTTTGTGAGAGAAAAATAAAGCTCTGAGGAAAATGATAGGTTTCGTGTCTCGACGGCTGAAAAGAAAAACTGAGTCAGTTAGTTGACCTTTCATTCAGTAAGTACAGGCTTTCCTTTGGAGCTATTTACGCCTCACGTGATGGAGGGTCGTTAGCTTTCTTACACTTCCTGTACGGGTTGATGCTGAACTCCGTGTGAAGTTTCTGGTGCATTTGCTCCTTCCGTATCGTCTCAACGTGAATGGCGTTTTGATGGACTACATCCTTTTTCTCTTTTCCTGCCATACTGGGGGAATCAAGACTGACTCGGGCTTCTTATTTCCTGATTATGAGGCCCGTTGCCAGGCAACTGTAAACACCGACTGACCCTGCAGGGGCGGGACTTGACCACACGATGACGCCACGCGCACATATTTGGTCATCCGGGGTTCTCGCCAATGTCAGAGTACAGCCAGCAAACTACAGCAGTGATGTTTAATCTAAACAGCCATATAAACTTACCGTAAACATAAATAGCAATTTCAGATGTTCCACAACGCCACGATCATGCTAATGGACATGTAAAGTAACGACCAGGAAAGCACACACAAAATATTTAAGATGACAATTTCCTCATTGGGTTTGAAGGCAATTATCACTTATAGTAATTCATAGTAATTTTTGTTTGGTATTAGTGAGTCAACAACTGAGTAGAGAGGACTACGCAGCAGTACATGTTTAAAGAAATTTGATAAAATATTTAGGTCACAGAGTTTAAAGTCAAAGTAACCAGGACCAAAGGCAACATCGAATAAAGAAGACAAACGAAAGAAAGAAGCAAAAAAAAAAAAAAAAACAAAACAAAGAAAGACAAGGAAAAAGAGGGGTCCAGACATTTACCAGCCTTCTGGGAGGGTGAAAGAGAGAGACCAGCTTGGCGTTTCCAAGTATATATAGGCTGCCAGCAGGTGATTGCAATCCCTGATGAGGTGGGAGGCAACCTGAAAGAGGGAAACAAAAAGGGAGGAAGTCTGGAGAAAACAATCCAACAATTACCTTTAAGGCCCAGAGTCATCACAGACTCACAGTTTTGAAAGCACAAAATCAAAATCAATTCTTTCAATTTCTTTGACTGTAAATCAATTTTGAGCAAATGAGCAGCTTTCATCAAAACACTTTGAGTCATCAGTTATTGCGTATTTTCTGCCAATCAGTGATTATATTATTATCATATTGCTGCTGTTCATTTTGTGAGAACAACACTAACAACAATGACATGCATGTGTTTGTTATATTTAACTTTTAATTTATGTGTTAGTGCTGCTTCAAGTCCATCTCAATGTGCTAAAAAAATCCTTACAATTATGTACATTCAAGAAATAAACATATTGTTGCCTAACAGAAGACACAGAATCAAACTAAAAATATAAAAAAAAATACCTAACATAAAGTTCAAGCCAAAATTATGGCTTTCAGTTATCAGGAAAAAAAATGAAACCCTCATGAAAACGTTATATTTAAACCTGATACTTGGCTGCTGGAAAAAAAAAAAAAAATTAACCAACCTAAAGCTCCTGTCTATTTCTTTGGCTTTTCTTTGTCGTAAATGTGTTTACAAATATCTGTAATAAATTCTGAATTTGTCGTCAACAAACCTTGAGTTCGTCTGGTTTCGTTGAACATTGCTGTCTTATATTTCACACTAACAAGAAACAAAACTTTTTAGAACATACCAAGAAATAACCAGGAGACCAGTGACCTTGCAACGGTGGAGTGTGTGTAAAAAAAAAAGCTGAGTGGCATTTCTTCACATCCCCTTAGAGCACACTTGACTTGCCCTGCTTTCTGCAGTGTCATGAATCACACATGAACAACAGCACTTTCACATCTTGTAAATAATACTTCTGCTTGGGTGGCTTCTGTGGGTACATCACCACAGATATACATTACAAGGCTGCAGTGACGATCCCGGGCTGTCTGTTGACATCTCACCACTTGACTCCTAATATGTAGCTAACTTATTTCATTTCTCTTTCATTTGCTTGCCCCTCTTCTTCCTCCTCATCTTCCTCTTCTTCTACCATCTCACTCCCTTCCACGCTGTCAGATTTGTTTTCGTCTGATGTCATCGTTGCAGTTGTGTGCCTCTTCTCGCAGTTAGAAGCTTAACAGACAGCTTAATAAAGGTTGAGATGTTCAGCTCTTGGTTCCTGTCTCATAACTTGTTTCAAGCTTTATTGGCCCTGCGTGAAAGATAAAATGGAAAAAGGTAATAACTCAAACACTAGAAGGGCTCGGGGACAGACTTCAGTGTTGGTCGGTGACAAGTCCCCTGTGGTGTTTTGTTAATGTGTGCGAGGAAGAGTGAGCAATACGTATTATGGGTGGATGGGAGGGCTTTTGGTGTCAAGCTTTGTTCCCTGGCTCCTGTCATGGTGCCAGAGCGCGTTATCATCAAGGCAGCTTTTGAGTTCCTCAGGCTGGGAATAGTCAAAGGCCAGTTTGTGAGTTTGCCCAAAATCCACATGCCAGGGAAGGTACTTCAGATAGTTTGTGATTCAACAGAGTATGACAAGGTTTCGGCTAACCGCTTCCCGCTGTCTCCCTCTATAACATGTATGGTTAATGTGGAGGCATTTTCATCCATCTGCGTATTCGCTAATGTGTGTTAACATAGTTTCTGAATCACAACCTTCCCCTGAATGTCAGCAAGAAAAAAAAAAGCTTTTTTTTTTTTTGTTTTTGTTTTAACATGACTGAGGAGAATTTTTAATGAATGACTAATGTAAGGTGAAGTGTGGCAAACGTGTTATCCTGTCGAGATTTAAGAATTTGATTTAGTGGATAAATCATTTTCCTGGTGGTGCCACTTTATTGGCTCATATGATTAACAGAAAATTGAGAATGCAGTGCTTTTCATATTCTTTGGCAGCGATGTTAACCTTTATATAAAAATGTATATTGCATTAGAGATTTCTTATACCCTCTTTCCTACAATCTTATTTTTTTTCTCTACTTTTTTCATCCATAGTTTCTGTGCATCAAAATAATTTTTATTCATACACATTCTACAGCCTTCATCAGACTTTTCCATTAGACGTTAGCCTTGTCAACCCTTAATCTTGGATGAAAAGAAATTAGTGCAATTAGTTTGACACTATTTATCTTTCTTTCAATTAGTGATGGCTGTAGAGCATAATTTCCACATTCAGAATCCATAAACTCTTTTTGACAGTAAATAAGGTGGACTGTACAGTGTAGTACATAGGAGATGATTTCAAACGCATGCAAAAGCATGACGCACAGTCATATTTTAGACGAAATGTTTAGAAGAGTTTAGAATGAGTGCACTTGAATGCCTTTTTCTCACAATCCCCTCTTCCCCACTCCCTTTCTTTCAAGCCAAGTTCATGCCCCAGCACAAGCCTCTAACCTCTCTTAACGTGACTCTGTTTTAATTACCAACTACCCCCACCCCCATTATCAGCTAATTAAAACACCACGCCATGTACTAGACAACATTCTCCACCACTGCTCTAGCATAACACAAACGAGAGTTGCACACTTTTTAACCCCATTGCCCCCCCATCTAATATGTCCTAACAGGATGAGAGAATGTTTGCTGCGATTTTTAACCCATGTGAGACCCATCTGTAGTTTTTTGCTCTGGTGGCTGCTGACCTTTGCAGTGACTGAGACTCGGAGGAAGCCGCACCATTTTCAATCAAGCACCACTTAATAAAAATGTAAATTGATTTTCTGTTGCAGAAATTCAGACTAGAATTTTAAATAGATGTTTTCACTGAAAAAGCACCAGTGTAACCATCGTTGAGCAAATGATGATGATGAGAGGGCACCGTAACCTTCAAAATGAAGATAACTACAATGTGTGTTTGCATTGTATTCACGGCAGACTTGCTTTACTTTAACTGTTCTTTTTACATTTCAGTGTTACAAACATAAATATTGGGCATAAATGTTACTTATTCCTTGACCTGGAAAGTGTTACTAGATATTGCATATGCATGTTGCTATGACATGCATTTAAATGTGCGTATATGTGTTACTGAAGTAACATGTACAATATACATTATATATTACTATATGATAATACAAATGGTAAATTTGAAATAATGAATATAAACTATCAAAAAAAGTTATATTATTTAAGTAATTAGAACACTTGATAAAAGGACAAGAAATACAAAGTCCTACTTTGTCAGCACTTAAATAAAATGATGTTCTCCATATCTTAACTGCCTCACCTAAAATAATGACGCCTTTATTGTTTAACGTCATATCTACATGCTGCATTCAGGAAATGAATCCTGGACCTGGTACCAAAGTGATGTGCTTTGTGTGGCAAAATTTACATATGGTAATCTGCCACTAAGCATAATCCAGGAGGGAACATTACTTTCTGCGAAATATGTTTGTCAAAACAAATCACACATAGTATGGAGACAAAGCTTTGAGGAGACAGAGTATAAGTAAAAAAAATAATAAAAAATTAAATTGTAAGATGCACTGTATGTTACATGCTTTCTGTTGTCAAGGTCAAACTTTGAACATCCAACAAGAGTGAACAGGTGTAACCGTGGCATATGACCGTTTAATTAATGAGAAAATAAAAAAGGAACAGAATGTTGGTTTTCACCCACAAATAAAATTAAGTTTCAAAGCTTGGATGCCTCGGCTCAGAAGATTTGAAGAATTTGTTAAGGAGCACGATAAGCTGTGCAGTGATCTCCTGTAAAGACCGTGAGAAAGCAGTTTTGTGGTTTGGCTCTGGACCCCCTGTGCCTGCTCTGTCTGTGGCTGCCAGTCAACCAGAACACGAATCTAACAGCAGATAGGATCCTACCCATCTCAGCCCTTTGTCTCCTCACGTACTGTGATAATAATTTATCTCAGCTTTTTATCTGACTTTTTTTTTGTGTGTGTGACCCCAGTTGTGGAAATGTGGGTGTTCACTTATCTGATTTTGGATTTTTATTCCCTTCGTCTTTAAACAACGCATGCTTGGAGAAGCAGGGCACGTTTGCACTCATACACACACACACACACACATAAATGGCTGCATGACTTTTACTATCTATCCACCTTGCACTGGCAACAACAGGTGATAGTCAGTTGCATGCATAGACATACACATACACAGTTGTGTATGTGCATTCTATCTTGTTTGGATTATTTTATAGGTGTCTGGGACTCCCTGGAGACATTGTGGCCGTTGGAAAGCCATCCTCCCATCAGATGGTAGCTCTGTGTCACCACTGCTCTTGTCTGTGATCTCCTGTTTTGTCTCACTCACTTTGTCAGGTAGGACACAACACAGCAGAGATTCCTGCAATATAGATTAGGACAGACCTCACTGCAGACAGCAGTGCCAGGGCCTCCGATGTAGAAAACACACATAGAAATGGACACATGCTCATATAGCTGTTAGGAGGAGTTGAAAACTCACGGTGGGATTTTTTTTTTTATCACTTTGTCACCTTTTAACTCAACAAAATGGTTGCGGCTGCACTTCTCCATGTGAAATTCAAGGAAGGTTGAGAGTTGAAACTATCACCCTCCAAATATTAGTCAGCTTTAGAGCTCAGATATTGTTTTATGATAGTATGTCAATCCAGAGTGTGCAATTACCACGAAGCGCACACATTTTGTTTTGTCAGTGAATTTTCATTTCATTAAAACCAAATCACTTTGATCAAACAAAACCAATCCAGTGTTACAAATCTGGTATTCTCTGCAGGGGGAATTGTATGCAAGAGCAGATATAATATGGGGCAGATCTTTTTTACATTTCTAGTTTTGTGAACTTTTACGATTGCGAATATATACTCAATAACTAACTATGTTAGTCTGCGTCCTTCACTATTTTATATTACATAGCATGGGTTAAAAAAAAAAAAAAAAGGGCAACAACAACAAAAGCTCAGAACTGAGCAGTCAACAGTTTAGGTGGATCTCCCAAGATGCTCGTAGTCCAACAGTTCTTCATATTTGCCACTTGACTGCAGTCGCTTGTCCTCGTTAGCATCGATGGCCTGGAGTGAGTGTGTCAGGTTGAGGTGCTTCCTCTGTTGTGCCTGCTAACATGAGAATGTGATTAACTCAACATAAGGTGGGTGAATGGTGACAAGACAACACACCACACAGCTTTGCATGCACTTATACACGTGTGTGCATGAATGTTTGAAATGAAACATAAATGTTTCAGCATGTTTAGTGAGAAATTGTTTGCGTATGGCGACTCATACCTCGTGCATGGATTTGCTGAAGGAACTATGTTTTCATTTGCCGCATCAAATGAAAAACTCATCAGCTGTGCTTTGTGCCAGGCCGTTTAGCAAAAATGTTGGTAGAATGTGTGCTATTGTGTACATATACACACACACACAGAGTACACTGATGAACGAGCAACTGATGTCAACTTGGCGCTGAAACTGGATTTAGACTATCACCATGAATCTGTTTTGTCAGGCTCCTTGGTGCTCTCCTCGGTGAGAGCACAATGAATTAAAGGTTTTTCTCAGGAGAACACTTTTGTTTCATTCTTCTCGTGACTGTATTTAGCAAGAGTTTGACTTCCCAAATGACCGCATTGTAGTGAAAAACAGGAAGGATGCAGAATTTTATTGGTTTAAATTGGCCTGTGATGGACAGTGATAGATGGTTAATCCAGTCACCTGCCAGCTAGTTTTTGAAAGTGGCTGCCCTTCAAACGCTTTCCGACGAAGTCTTCTCAGATGGTTCTGTCTGACAAACCATCTGGTCCGTCAGGTTACAAACTCACAACAATTCATCTGTTCCCATCACAGCTCCAGATGTGCCCTGCTGCATATTTGGCAGGTGGGTGACTGTTTATTGCAACCACTCAGCGCAAGCATATTAAAAAACACACACATAATCTAAATTGAATGAAAACTATGAAACTAGTTGGAAAGTAATGCATGAAACATGGCCGATAGGTGAACATAGGTTGTAGTTGCAATTAAGTGGCAGTTATAGCAATAAAATAAATAAATAATAATAATAATGTGACACGTTTCCCATGTCTTGCTTCTATTTCCGTTCTTATTGAAGCGTATGGTGTGGTCCTTCACTCCTTTGTGGTCCCATTTGTTTTCTCAAACATGACCACTCAGCTGCTTGCTCAGCCGTCCCTAATTCTCTCATCGATGTCCCAAAGAGCTCACCTTTCAGTGCCACCACGCCAAATGGTCAGCATTGGCAAGCAGCTGTAGCATTGCAAGCATTTCTGTTATCTCTACCTGTTTTGTTTTGTTTTTTTCCTGTTGACTGCCTGTCATCGGTGTTCATCCTAATCCTAACCCGCTACCTATTGCTGCAACCAACTGCCAGACAGTTATCTGGTTTTCTGGCCTAGCCCCTTTTTCATTTGATTTCCTTATGTCAAATTGTGGTCCTTACAAACGTGTACCAGCTTTCACAATATTTACCATGTCAGTTTGTATTTGGGAGCAGTTACTGGCTCAGGTAACAAAGAATAATTGTCTCCCTCAAAGCAAATAAACATCTCTGCACCAGTTTTTGGACATAAGGAGAAGACAAGAGATGTGGAAAGTCATGGAGCTTAATATTATTAGCTGTGGAAGTCTCAGTAAGCTTAAATGAGTTTGCAGGCATAGCCAACCCTTTAATTTGTTTGGGAGGATTCTTTCCAAATGAATTCATATCGAGAGAAAAGAATTGCCTTAGGAAAGTAAAAAACAATTTCAAGGTTTTATAATGTTCTTACCCATTGAGGTCCGACAGCTACACTACAGCTTTATTGTAACATGAAGCAGAACCTTTTTATGATTTCACATTAGTTTTTTTATTGTGCTGATTTTCATTGCCACTGTGATATAACAATGATGATGTTGAGACTATAAGGGTGGCCCCTCCAAACATATAGTGTGAGAAGAGTTTGGAGAATGTCAGTAAATTTAGCCTGAGAAAGTGAGATGAGCCATGAAACCCTGTACAGTATGTGCTCGTCCAAGCATCTCCATAATGACCGGTTTCCAGTCCAGTACTCGAGTGTCTCGCTATTAAAGGAAACCTTGTATTGACAGAATTACAGCCAAGATACACAGGCAGCTACTACTCAACATTTGGCAGCGAAAAAACTATTAATAGTGTCAAAGTGTTGCTGAATATTGAATCTTCAATCCAAATGGGCTGGCAAGCTAAATTTGTGGATCATAGATTTTGAGAAAGATTTGGGAACACCTTTACTGCTGTAGCTGCCTGGTTGTGACTGTTTTGCTATTTGTTGTGTTTTGGTGCAGTCATTGCAGGGGGGAGACCAACCTTTTAGAGAAAGGTCAACAGTTTTGGGTCGAATAGTGGATGAGCAGTTCAGATATGTAACATGATGCCTGCTGATGCAGTGCTTAAAAAACAAGGAGAATCTCAGAATCAGTTCTGTACTTCCCTAGTTACCAGTGACGAAAGGCCAGGAGAGGGAAATCTGTGTGCACCTTGGAACCAGTGAGCATTTTCAACCAGCCGCAGGCAAGACAGGGCTTGAGTCCTTCACAGAAAAAAAAAAAGGAAAAGAAAAAAGAAAACCTGAACCGTTAGATGAAATAAGAGATTGAAGCCATTCTTGTCATTCAAAGTCAGAATGATTAATGGTGCTGCTAAGCTTTTTTATTTTTAACCTATTTTATTTTTTACTTTATTGCACTTTTGTGCTCCTACTGATTTATTGTGTTCCTTTATATCAAGAGCACACTGAATTTCATGGTGCTCTGCGTGTAACGGCAATAAAGTGCATACATTCATTCATTAAATGGAACCTCACAATTACAAACACTCCAAGGAAGGCATTTTTTTGCTTCTATATATATATATATATATATGTGTATATATATATATATATAGATCTCAAAACATACCACAACCTGACAGACAGGGATTGGCCTGTAGACACACACATACACAAATAAACAAACACAAGGCTGATTTTGATCTCTTAAGTTAACTAAAAAAAAAAAAAGAGGAATCGAGTGCTGCTAACAGACTTGCAAATGAATTTTTATTCCATAAAAACCAAAGCACTTTGATCACATTAATACATGCAGCTACACGGGTGATCCATGTGGCGCATCACATTCAGTAGAACAGATTGTAGTTGTGGCTCTTCTTTGTGGTACTCCACAGGAGATGGTCAATTGGTTTTGAAGGGGGAGTATTGTTCACACTCTTAGACACACCCTTGGTATGTCACACGCTGATGCTTTACTCACCGCTGTCTTGCAATGAAAGAGCATTTTTCACTTGTTTTAGGTGCTCAGCTGCTTGACCGGGCATTCATGTTCCATGTAGATGTTAGTCCACACCACCAAACAGGTGCCATCATGTATCCTGGGGATCACCAGGTGATGGTGAGGCCAGTCCTCTTTATATTAGCAATGCCCTCACCCTTTCTGCGACGTGTGCTGCCAAGCTGGGTTGCATCATTAACGCTGTAGCTGTGGGGCTAATAACACAAACCCAAGCATCCATGGCTCACATCTCCTGAATAGGGAGATTGTTGAGAGAGAGTGATGGGGTTATCACTCATGTCAAATTCCTGGCCAAAGTGGCCACTTTGTTTGGGAAAAAGATCTGGCTTTGTCACGGCTTGGCAGTCATTCATTTCCCTCGAGTGAAAGGAGCTCAAGACAGCGGAACAAGACCTCAAAAGATATTGTTACTGCGTCAGGGGGATCTTGTAATTTTGAAGTAACAGTTTATTTTTTCCCCACTATTCTTGAAATTTTACATGGCTCATGGCTGTTTACATCAACTGTCATGGCTTGCTGGCCCATTAGGCACATTCACATCCACTCATAATCCACTACATGATTGCTCCTGTCATCAATCAGAAAACAATCTATTTTTGACAATGCCTGGGAAACTGGCTACTTTGAGATGAGATGAGATTTGAGATCCTGAAAGTGAGCAGGGACGCTCAATCACTCCCAACACTGACTTCATGAAAGATTCCCTTGCAGCCATGACATGCAGGGATAATAAAAACCTCAAGCCATCAATTAGGAAACTAATTTATATCATATATATATATATATATATATATATCGTATTCAAGGGGAAGTTGGCCATTTCTGAGTGAGTACAATCCCATTTCCTTAACTTTAAGTGGTGAATGCAATAAGTTGAAGGTGTCAGAAATGTGAGATGTCATTAATGCACGTTGCACAATAACGTTGTTCCAATTTAGGAAGATTCCTCATTCTTTCCAGAAAGAAAACGCTCCCCTGCAGCTCTGCTGGAAGTCTGGGCCAAGCTGAGCTTTATAAAGTACTCGGTACGCTGTATCTGAAAATATTTTTCTTTCCTGAAATGATTACTACACACCTACACATTTGTGAATGCTGAGCAAATCAGAGGCAAATTGCTGTTCCAGCCTTCTCCCTCTTCCTCTTGTTGACAGTCCAGCTAAATGTCACATCTGTCAACGTCTACCACTTTACCCCGAGCGACAAAAGAGGCCTCAGGTTGCTGCTGCGGTTCAGTGTTTGCTAGAAACCGGGAGAGGCTTGACACATGAGAGGCTGAATTTGGGAGTAAAAGATTTTTCACTCAACTGTAACATTTGTACTCAATCTGAACTTGTAAATAACCCATTATGAGTGTGAAAATCTCTCAAGGTATTCTCTTTGCAGCCTTAATTTGAACACATTTATTTATTTTATTTTTTTTTACTTTGTAAATAAATGCTGGTATTGAAATTATGGTTCAAAGGATTGCCTGCCAATAGTGGAAAAGTGACATGATCTTTCTGAAATATTTAGTTTTGGATTTCATTTCTTTTTGCTCATACATGCCACATAAAATGTCAGTCTTTGTTATTGTTTCTTGCTGGAATATGTAGGACATCCCCTTGTTGCATTTGCTTTGACACAAACCATTGTTTTAATTACATTGTTTCAGTCAGTGTTGTTGTTGGTTCACAGTGCAGTTGTTTGGTACTGTACGTCTCTTGGCATATTGCTTGTAACATGAAATACTACATAATAATAAAAAGGCTTACAGCTCATCACTCAAAATCTTCTTATGGTGCCTGTAACATTGAATAAATAAATAAAGACAAATCGCAAGAGAAATCTTTTCCAAATATCAGCCTGCTTCTCTTCACCATTGGTAAAAATATGAGAACCACTGACTTCTGTTTGGGAATTTAAGTGCAAGTCAAACGTTTCTTGATAGCTGATTGGGAGATGACACAGAAATGTAAAATTAGGGTTTAATGCTGAATGAATGCAGGAAGGAGACATTTTAATGGGTAACACTGAGAAAACTGAATGACGCTGGATGCTGTCAGACCCATTTTGACTAAGCTGGCTGCCTCTCTGATGGAGTTCTTTTCACTTTAACCATTTTCTCTCAGTTAACCAGAATCACCCTTTTCTCTCTTTCATCCCTCCCTCCATACGCCACCATTCAGACACTACTTATTTCAAAAAAATATATCAACCACAAAACCTTAAGGCTGTATGAGAAAGAAAAGAAGGAAATGAATTATTCTTTTCTGGACTTTTGTTGGGCTAACTATCGATAGTGGTGATGTCTGGCTGTAAAGTGAAAGATGGGAGCAACATTCACTTTTGGATTTTGCTGCGCCTGGAGGAGAGCAGATGAAGATTGATGAGCATATTAAATCCAAATAGACTCCCAGACAGACAGCTCATTAAAACTACAGTGTTTGGTGCCCTTCACAATGCAGGTCAGTTATGTAGCAACTTATTGAAATTGAGCTTGTTCATCATAAACAAACACAACAGTCAAAAAGAAGATTCCAATTGTTTTTCAGCGGTCGGGTTGAGTACTTTAATGGATGCACTTGACAAATGTTTTGATATTGTCAAGGCAATAATGTATCAGTGTATTAATGGTGAAACGTGCTCTAATAGCTTCTTCCAGCATTAGTATCGAGCTGGGGGCCTTTTTGAAGCACCAGATAGAAATTGATGGGAACGTTTGGTACTTGTGAAGTCCCAGCGTGAGTTCAAACCCAAAACAACAGCCAATAGGCCAGATGTTCTGTTTGTCTAATTTTGAAAGTTTGAAGGCGTAAAATGTTCACGTACCTTCGATTTTTGTTGAGTTGTATTCACTTTTGCTTTTCCTGAAATGCTGTATTACTTGTCCTCTGAAATGCTGCTTTGAATCCCCTGGCCATGAGAGTTTGGAGATTGATTCATGAAGAGCTCTGCCTCAATATGCACGACAGCCAGTGCTCCACTTCTATCATCTTCACACGTCCCAACAGATTTGTAGGGGCCTTTCGAAATGTTGGCGCAGCTGCAAAAGCTGTTAATTCTACATCCAGATCCCTGCCTCTTTGTATATTATATTTGGTGTGCAGTTGCATTGTTAATGCATGACAATACATGCCAGTATGAGTTTGAAACAAAAGAAGATGTGGAGTGTGCTCTCCCACTGCAGGTAAACTGCTAACTGGCAGTTCTCAGGCACGCGGCACATGTACATTATGTAGTTTCACACAGACGCATACACCTTGACTGCATATGCACACCTAGAGGGCTTACATGGCTTTACATGGTGTGCTGGTCCTCGGCCAGCTGCTGCTGCCAACAACCTATCATCACACTTTTCACCTGGCAGCGTCTCAACAGTCCATCCTTTTACAGCTCTCCAGCTAGCATGTCTCTGTGCACCCAAGTGTGCATGGAGGTGCTAATGTATGTGTCTCTAATATGGCAATGTGTCAGTAAATGCAGTTGCAACGAGACAAAGAACAACGGTGAATGCTATTCATGTGCAAAAGGCCTCGTTCCAGAATAAGCTTAATCTTTAACTGATTACATTTGCTCTCACAATAGCAGCTGCCAGCAATGTATTGCTTCTCTGTTGATTTGTAATGTGAAGCTTGAAAAATACACAGGGAGAGTAAAGATAGAGGATACTGAAGCAAGGTGATGATTTAAAGTTCTGAAACAATGAGCTCATAACAGTTATTTCATAATGCTCATTTTACGGATATTTTGAGCAAACAGAAATGGTAAACATGCTTACAGGATCCTGAAGGATCCTAATTATGTTATATTTTGGGGAGGTTTGAATAACTTGAGCAAACAAGGGCTCTTTAGATGCAACCATAAGGCAACAACACCTCCATAAATGCTGGGACAGAAAAAAAAAAAGTGCACACCACCCTTCTCTCAGCGTAGCAAGGAAGTTAAGTGGTATTCTTTAGGTGCAGGGCCTTGTCTCTGCCTTTCCACTTTTGTTTCTGTCAGCGGACAGACAGAAGTCCTGCCAGTTCATCCCGCTGTCTGTCACTCCTCACCAGCCAAACAGAGATCTGGTTACAGCCGACACCAACAATTTCCACTTCATAGACACACACACAGTGTGGGAGAAGACCTCCTTTGTCCAGGCATGTGTTCTGCCACAAGTGGCTTCTTTACTCAGCAAAGACGCGGCCAGTGTGTAATAGCTGAGGTGCAGTTGCTGGTGTCACATGAATAGCTTGGGGCTGACTTTTGCGTAGAACTTGACTGCTTTTGTTATTTTACTGAAATCATGATTTTCCTCAAACCACAGAAAACGGAAAAGATAGTTTCCGGTGTTTAAATCTTTACATGAACCTCCTGGCAGCGGATTCTCTGTTGGCTGCAAAACAAATTACTAATCTAAAAATGCATTTTAGAGAGGACAAGGTCATGAAGCTTACATATAGGTAGCCTAGATGAATGGGTACTATCAGCATTATATTGAGACGATTCATCTCTCTGGATAGAGGTTTGACAGCAAAAGTCATGATGATTCAAAAGCTTCAAGAACTAAAAATGTACTTAGCTTCACTTTGACAGTGGATGGCACACATATCTAATCTTGGAATCAAGCAAAGCATATATTTGTAAAAAAAAAAAAAAAAGAATAAATAAAGAAATAAAATAAAAAAAATCCACACAGATTGTCAAGCTCTTGAATGCTCCTTGCAGTATTTCTTCAGTTTGTCCCTCTGAGGGTCGGAGGCTTGTATGTAGCCAGGTTATCACGTTTTTTGCTGGTAACCGTTTGCTGTTTTGAGAATAGATCCCAGGGTGCATTGAGTGGGAGGCTGTAGATCGATTCTCTAATAATAAAGTCATCACGCAGTCTCCTGTTGCTGTCAAGGCACAACAACACCTCTGCTTTCTAAGGGAGCTGAGGAGATCCACACTGCTGCGCGGTACAAATTATAAAACTGATTGGAAGGCGGAGAAAGATCCCAGAGGTTCAAAGCATCATATCCACTTGCTTTGTAATTACAAAGAACTAAGCTAAACATAATTAAACTCTGGGGGTGTGATTGTATGGTAGTTGGTATTGGAGGCCTTCTTTTTTCTTCTCTTAAAGACAATAAAGTTTACTATGTTTTGGTTCTTAGATTAGTTTTGAAGGCTGATATTTTTTAGCTTACATTAAATGCAAACATTTTATTTAAATTGCTTATCTACCTGTAACAGCTTGAAAACCAGTTATATGACGGCTTGCTGGTTTTGTGTCCTCAGCAAATGCATCTCTGAGAGAATCTGTCTGGAGAGTGTAGATACATTCATCACAGCCTGCTTGGATCCGTGTGTGTGTGTGTGTGTTCCAGCGTGTGCTGCGGCAGAAATGGTGAACGCAAGCCCGGGAGTGTGTCAGTACTTTTCCCAATAGAGTTCATACATAAAAAAAAAAAAAAACCATTACAAATTCATGCAAACAAGCTTTCACATCTCCCTATTCGTAAACTATCATCTGTTTAGCTGTACGACTAAAATCACAAACATCGTTCAAACACGCTTATATGGTAGCTGATGCACGCCGTGTCCGCAAATACAGAAATGAAACTGGTTTCATGGGGCTATTTGAGTGTGTTTACAACAAACAAGACAGTTTTTGTTGGTTCTGAAACAGCAGAATAAAGCGTTGTAAAGAGCTGTGATGGGTTTTCACACTTCTGACCAAAATGTCCCGAAAACACGAGAACAGAATCTGTTTACATTGGAATGAAAAACTAAACTTGTAAAACACTGGCTCACATGGGAACATAAATCTCTATGAAATCATTTATCCACAAAAAGCCGCAACCCATAATTCAATGTTGTGTCACTGGTGACATGTATTCTATTACATTGTGTTGAGCTATTTTGTAGGGCCATTGATTTCTGGCAGTAGAAATGTGTCCAGTGCAAATTTCTCCCCAAGGAACGACAAAGTAAATATTAATTTCTAGCTCTCCAAAAGAACACCCAAGCACCTCCAATTAGAAAAAGAAAAGCTTTTTATGTGCACACCTCGCTGGCACATTTCAGCAGAAACACCTCCATTAAGCGGCTGTTGTCTATTTTTTTTTTTTTTTTTCCTGTTCAGTGTCCTAATTTGTCCCACATGGATTGTCATCCATTCCCTCCTGGCTTCTCTGACGCTTTTCAGTATGACAGATGTCAAGACTTCAGTCCCAGATCCTCGTATCTTTCCCTCTCGCATGCTCACACACACGCACGCTCACACACATACACATACACACACACACACACACAACACAAATGGAGTCACGAATCCCATGAATACAAAGAAAAATGTCAAAAATGCACTCATATACTTTCGCTCTCTGTGCATGAGCACACACATGCAGACAATCATTTCATCTCATTGTCTCACGTACAGACGGACACACAAACAGACACACTC
Source organism: Echeneis naucrates (assembly GCF_900963305.1). Lineage (NCBI taxonomy): Eukaryota > Metazoa > Chordata > Actinopteri > Carangiformes > Echeneidae > Echeneis > Echeneis naucrates. The sequence continues at coordinate 17,539,167 of NC_042514.1, forward strand.
ATGTCACACATGCTCACACATGCACCATCCTACACTCCACTTGATAGATTTGGACTAAAATGGCAGTAGGTGGTGACATCAACATGAGGTACTACTAGCGGAGCAACATCATTAAATACAGTCATTATACCTATCACCCCGACGACACATTAACACACAAACACACAAACACACACACACACACAAACGGAGTCACTGTCTAGCTTCACTGCCTCACAGTCGATCACCACAACACAACTGACTTTATGTGCACCTGTTGACACAGCTGGACATACAGAGTGCGTGCGTGTCACACTAACACTAACTCTACTTCAAGAAAGTCACTGGGGTAAATTTGTCTCTGTGTTTGAACACTCACTACTCGAGGCACATTAGCATTCGGAGACATGCAACAAACAAACTCACATTCATACATCACGGCTGAGTAATAGCTGGTGGCTTCTGTGGTTTTCCTCTGACAAATGTCTTTCTTCATTAAACTCAAAGACGTCCTCTCTCTCCCAAGGCCCCGCACTGACGCTTCCCAGGGGTAAAAAAAAGCTCAAACAAACTATATATAAATATATAAATAAGTGTATATATATTTATATGGAGAGATTTCCACCCCCCACCCCCCCATTGTGACGTATACATTTTCTGCTGTCTGTTGAATTACTCTGTTCCTTGCCAGGCCTTGAACAAATCACCTTTGAGCTGTGAGCCTGGAGACACTTATAGTGCGGATCGGTGCTCAGAGGCTGGATAGCATCAGCCTCATATAAACATAACAAACACGTCGATAACCAAAGCAACAAACAATGCTCATTTCTTTGAATTGGAGAGACTTGCTCAAAGATTTCAGATAATCTAATCTAAGTCTCTTTTATTTCTTTTGCACCAGACCAAAATCATAACTTTCTTTTCTCAGAAACGTATCTTTAAGGTCTTCTTGCTTCGCACTCTTTAACACGGTGGTTAAAAATAAATCTGATTTTTCTTTTTTATTTTTTTACCTTTATGGATTATCTTTAATTTCTTACATTTATTTGCAGTGTCCCCACGCTTCTTTTTATTATTATTCTATTATTCCTGACAGAGCTTGATTTCTTTCTTCTACTCTCATGTGTTTTGTTTTTTTTTTTTTTTTTTTTTTTTTACACAAAAAACAGAATAAAGCACAAAGCACTGATGTGTCTGAGATTGGGGGAGTGATGGGCAGATTATGGGATGGCACAGGAGGAGAGGTGGAGGCGTCAGGTCTGACATACTGTCTGACAATCAGCAGCCTTGCCGTCTCTGTTCTCCTTATTTCTATCTGTCTGTCTGCAAAATCTTTTTCTCTCTTGTTTATGCAACGCCTCCTCTGTCTCTATCTCCCTCTCACATTTGTTTTCCCTAACAGACACGTCTTTGTTTTCTGGAGTACGACATATGAAAGAATCAATTGATTTTACACAGTAAGTCTTATTTTAAATCAGATTTTAGCGTGTCAGATTTTACAGTTCTTTGAGGAACAATGGAAGTCTATTCAAACATTGACGTACATTATATCGATCTGTATGATCACATGAAGGAGCCAAGATCTCAAGCTTAGTGATATTCTATGAGTGCTGACGTTTGTCCTGAAAAAAATAATTAAAAGAGAAAGTAATTTTGAGGGAGATAAATCAATTTTCTGGTCAAGCTCTTTCAAACCCGCATTTAGGTGCAATATAATCTTAATTCACAGTAATAGGCTTTGCTGGTGCACGAACCCTCTGAAAGTTCACCTGGACTTGTTAGCGTCAGTCCTATTTTTGTCACTCATCCATCGACAAACTATAACGCTCTCATAAGTAGCCCCATTTGTCAGCACCGTCGCCGCTGTGTTTTCTCATTTGTCTGTCAGTGATTTGGCTCGGTGAGTTAACGGCAACCTAATTCCCGCCATTCATTCATCCGCTCTTCACTTTTGCCCAAGTGTTGGAGACTCGCTATAGGGCACTGACTTACTGCTCATTTTGGGCTCCCAGTGGAAACTCACAGAAGGAAAGAAATGCGTTCCCTCCTTGTAAGATGATTGATAAATGATAGCCAGTGTGCCTCTAAGCCATCAGTGCCTGGCTGTAATAGCTGCTTATGTAGTGAGGACAGACATGCGACTAAATCCTTCCACTGCTCTGTTTCTCAGATTGCTGTGCTTTTTGATTCTCTGTTTTCTGCCCTTTGCCACTAACAGTGTAGCCACTGTCTGTGAATACGCTCCTAATCTGCGATGACTGAAGCATTTCTGTTCGACTTTGTGTCTTTTTCTGGCCAACACATTAGTGTGATGGATTATTAGAAAATAGTGGTGACCACATACTGCAATTTCAGGCCAATTTAGGCCACCTTAAATTTACATCAATTTCAGCTGGAAGGAGACTGAATGCTGGAGTGCACTTAAAGAAACAGTTCACTTTGCTGAAACACTTGTGATTTTTGGAATGCAAATCCCCAACCAGGTCTTTGACAGGTCCAACATTTTAACAAATTTTCTAAAGCCCTGTTGTATTTCTCACTGGTTTTCAATTTTGTGTTCAAAAATGGCTTTTCAACTGATTTGCCACTTTGCAATTAAACTGACAGGCAAGAACACCGCAATAAATCATGGACATGTTGAATCACAATGCTGCATGCTAGTTGTTAAAAAAAAAGTCTCTTTTCTGTCAAAAAGGTGGCACTTAATACTCAAACAGCATTTGCTCAAAGAAAATGAAGGTACTTTAAATGGGACATATGTCCGCAGATTCATACTGAAAATAAAATTAAAGGATTTTTTTTCTCACAGCCAAGGCTTTACCTTGATTGGCCTGATCAGTTGTGATTGACAGTGACTAAACAACCTGAACTCCACTCACCACAAACCACTGAGAGGAACAAAGACAAAAGCAACGCTTTGTTAAAGAGAGGCAACTTCACTCACTCAATCGCTCACTTGCCTGACTGTGCAAGCTTACGCTAAGAAAAATATCAGAGCAAATGTGGCAAGGCAGTAAAAGTTTATTCTATGCAGTCTTTTAAAAGAATGATATTTGGAGCCAATCTTCTGATGCAAGCAGTTTGAGGCATTTGACAAATTTGACAGGATGAGATTGAAACCAGCCAAAGAACCTGACAGCGGATGATTCAGCAAAATTCTGCTGTGTGTTCAGGGGTGATATTTTTGGTTGACCTGTGACAGCAACTTTTTTACTATATACTGTTATATCTGCACATTCATTTACAATATAACAGTATCTGCCTTGTTAAAATATTCGGATTTATGGCTTATTATCATAATTTTTTTTTATCCTGAAAAAAAAAAAAACAAAAACCCAAAAACCAAAAACGTTTAGTCAGTTCTGCTCTAAGGAATACAAAAACTTATTATCTCAAAACTGCTCAGAATAGATATAATTCCAGAGGGACAATGAGAAAAAAAATTCTGGTTCAGGTTAGTTAAAGACTGTGGGGATGATTTAAGAAGCCAACACAATGATTTGTCTGTGGACTTCCTCTGGGATACTCTACTCCCTGCATTGGCAGAGAACTTTGGATTGGACATAAATCATGCAATACACAATTGTCCAATATATGTAACTCCTCAGGAGACTGGGCCGGGTTTTCTAAAATTGACGTTGAAGTTTTCATATTAATTATTTTTTTTAACTTCCTCTATTTAGTCACGGATTTGCAGAGGTCTTTAAACTGTTATTATTAGGACATATGGCTCAAATCCCAGCCGGGACACCAAAAAGTGGATTCAAAGCATCCTCTAATCTCTGAAATGAATTTTTAATATGAGTTAGTAGGTGGGGAATTAGCCGCTAACCTCCGCAGGTTCATTCTCCACTTTGAAATATTGCATGAAATGTTGTTTTCTCCATCTGTTGCTGAAAATGGGAAATGCAGGAGGAAATGACTGCAGACTGAATTTGTACAGTTCTGTGCGACTTTGAGAAATGCTTGCACATTTGATCAGTGGTCAGAGAGCAGCCGTGTTCACCATATCATGTCTGTATCAGCAGATTTGATATTATCTTGTTTAATTCAGCACGATGTGCTTGAAATTGTGTCTAATTACCAACGTGAGCTCTTGTCACCTTCTTGCCACCCATTTATAATATTCTCTGTCCGGGATTGATTGCGATCTGCAATATAATTGCTGCAGTATGATAAGACCTGACTACTCATCCAACAATGTTTAATACTTATTGCGCTCATTCTTCTCAAGAAAGACAACACTCTATGATGTAGATATCATCCGGTGAATACTACAAATGTGATTAAATCTGCACTCGTCTTCTTTGGTTGGCATCATCTGCCACGATCCGGCTCATGCGAGGCTAGAGTGCCGCAAGCTGTGTTCAAAGGAATGCACCTCCATCTTAGATATCAAACATTTGGCAGCAGACCTGGTGTGAGTAACCCAATGAGCAATGGGCAGTAAAAGCATAAAAGCTGAATCTGCGAGTAACATTGCTAACCTCTGAGAAAAAAAAAAAAAAAAAAGTCGCTTATCATGAGCTCCTTTACAAGTCAAATGGGTTAAGACTGTTATATTATTTCTATAAAGTCAAACTTCGATCTCAAAGGCCCTTGTCTTATTTATTTATTTTTTGTTTCTTATCCTCACTTTCTAATCGTTTCTATCTAGTGTTTATGAACAGCAGCTGACACTCAGTTACTCGTGGTCCACCTTATTGCAGTACATCATGCAGATTCTTATTTACTTTTCTATTCCTTTACTATTGTTGGTGTTGCTTTAAGATAACCTGCTCACAAGACACTCGCAGGGCAGTGCGTGCTGAAACCAAACTGCCTTATTGGAAAGTCAAATTGTTCTGGTTTCATAGTTACGTTCTCAAGTGTTTTGTGTTGTGCTCCAGGGAGTTCCCGTCCAGCTAAATACAGCGAGCAGATATGAAACACCTCAGTCTTAGACACAGGTCGTGTACAAGTGCACTTACGCAGCTCTGGGCATATGCTTTTGCACTTTTTGTGTCGCTGATCTCCATTAGCCTCCCTGTGGCTCTTTCCACGATTTCCCCCGCAGCTAATGTTTTGTCATTTGAAACTTATGTGAATTAGCCTGTGGCGGAGATTGCCCCGTAGTAGTGATTCATCACCTGTTTGGCTGAGGTGATTGCATGAGTGAGTGAGTGCACGGTTACTGGTATGACGTGCGGAGCGAGCATCTGGTGTAGGGGGGGTTAATTGAGGGCGATTAAGGTGATTAATAGGTTTGTTTGAAGTAAAAACACAAGACAGACTAGCTTGTGTTACAGAGCAAATATTTTGGGGAAAAAATCCATCAGTGGCTGGAGTGCAGAATGGCTGGAGAGCGGCAGCAGTCAGGTGTGTGAGACTGTGTGTGTCACACCAGGAATGTTCTGACTCAGAGCTTAATGGCAACATGAAGTAAGGACAGTATGCATTTGTGTTGTGATGTGTTTGTGGTTTGGGGAACTGGTTGTGTGTATGGGGGAACAGATACAGACTTGTGATGATGTGTGATCGTTTAGGGGTGAAAAGGTGCTCCATTCCTACTATCATCTTGGAGAGATGCTGTGTTCGTGTATGCGTGCGACACCTCAGAGACAGCCTGAATGTTGTGCTTATATTTCACTTGAATTGTGCTTGTAGAAATCTGAAATTTTCCATTCCCCACATGCTGCCTTCCCTCCCCTCCGGGCCCACCAAACAGGAAGCAATTCCACTCAAGTGGGTTGAGAAACGGTTGCGCTTTCCTCACACATCATGGTGAACAACTCTCATTTTGTTTCCTCCCAAAGTGCTGATTTACTCCTGAAAAGTTTTCAAATTTGTTCAGGCTATTTTATGCCCCACAAAATTGCCATTCATCATTAGTTCTACAATCGAATGTAATATTAACTAAATTATATTTGAATGGAGCTGTAACTGAGAAATGATCGTTTTACTATCTTACTATAATCTAAGTAGAAGAGAATTGATTTTATTTATTTTGGGTTTGTGGATGTGGAACATCCTATTTTTGCTTGCTGGACTTTACATTTTTGGAAATGTATGGGAACGCTTTTTCATCTTTTTAGTTATAACTAATTTTACTATTATTTAGTAGATTGAATTTCTCCTTACATGGAAACTCTGAAGAGCTGTTCATGAAGAAGCAGCCTTAAACTTTGAGAGTCATGATTCATGGCGTTATATCGGTTGAAAGGGGGCCATTCACCAGAGCAAAGCAAAATACAAATTGGATGGCCTTACGCTATGTAGTTGAATGCAGTCATGCAGCCAAGAGAACAAGAAACAATCTGTGCCTACACCTCCATCAGCCCCTGTTGCTGTGTTATATGTGCGATGGGCCACTATCATGCCCACCTCTAGTTCTTACTCAATTCATGCCACCAGTATTGAATTCAGGGGTTATAATGTCATAAAAGTTGAAGAGGGCCAGTCAACCTGAACATGGAGCAACGAACACTTTAATGTCTACTTTAGCCACAGTGATTCTGTTTTATCTGCATTTCAGCTTTAGCACTCAATCGTGTCCAGTATTTATGCCATGTTCAAGCATCTACGCAACTTTCTGCTCGCATTAAAACCGCGCTGCATTCGAGGGGAAGATGTCTTACGTGCATGTTCTTCCCCTGAGGTCCCTCAGAGAATTTATAAAATGAGCTGTATTCGCCTTCGAGGAAACAAGGCAGAAAGGATCAGGATCTGTCAAGGTCGTCTGTGAAAAGTAGGACACATCTGAATTCAGGCAGGGGTTTCATTTCAAAACAGAAAACACCTAAGCTTGTAACCAATAGTGATGGAGGTGAACAGGAAACAAGAAACACTGACTTTGCCTCATCCTGCATCTATTCCACCGCGTGTCGAAACACCACCCTGAAATAGTCATTTTGTTCCCTATAAATGGTTTAACACATGGTCAGATGAAACTGGAGCTGTATAATAACATCTTTTCACTGACACTATTTATATTGTAAGGACTATTACACTTAATTGTATCTCCTCTATCCCCTCTGTATTTTTAATCTTGCAGTTTTGGCACAATCCAGGGGGGGTTGTGTGCATAATCTCCTTTGACTTAAAGTAAAAGTAAAAAAAAAAAAAAAAAAAAATCATTAAAACGTGTTGCTGATCTTGGCAGGTTGCATCACAGTTATGGTTTAGAGAGAACTTCAGGGTTCCTGCTATCATGGCATCTGTACTTGCCCATACTTTTCCTCAAACGCCTGTGATTCCTTCCCTGCTCTCTGCCCAGACCGGCCGTTAGTGAAAAAGGTTTGTGAACCTGACAGCGAAACATGGCTTTTTTTTTTTTTAAATACGGCATTCAGCTTCACTGTCTTTGCCTTTTAGGCCTCAGGGATAATCAATTACTTTTCAGAGGGTGCCAATATGTTAGAATACGGGAGGTGGGGGGGGGTTACAGATCAGGACATGAATAACATCAGGTTGGATCAGGTTACTGGGAGTCAGAATGTGGTTGAGGGGATAGTTTGAGTTCGGGTTTGCAGAATTTTCTATAGCATAAACCCCAAACCAAGCTGGGTAAATACTTCTTTAATGGCTGGACCGGCTGAGTTGTTTTTGTACTAATGTTATTTCTGCCACCCTTGGTCTATAAAGTTCCTGAACTTGTGCTTGTTTTAGCTTGTAAAGGTGAGAGCTGTGAGGCTGGGTTACAAAGTTGTGAAGGTTACTAAATTTGTGTGGAGCTGATCGCAGCTAGAAGCTTCTTAAAATCTCCAAAGAATGTGCTGACATTCATCCCCCGCACTAAATAATCATACCTGATGAATAACATTAGCGGACTGTTTCTCTTGTCAATTGTTGCCGTCACATCTGCAAAAGTTGTTCTTTTCTGCAGTGAAGAAGTGAAAGGATGGGTACTGATGAGAGAGATGTGCATTCAGGAAGCATGTTAATGAGAAGCAAGAGGTTAAAAAAAATGTTCAACAACTGTTAAACAGATGGCAACTTGCAGGAGGGCAACGCCAACCCACATAAACCAAAATATGTTGAGGTGTTGCAGCGTCTATGCTTAGTTTTGTTTTGCCGCGATATCAAAAGAGACAAATAGTTCAGTGCAAAAAAAAAAAAAAAAAGAGAGAGACATTTGATGTAACGATTACACAGGGTTGATCCAGACTGTTGTTTCAACATCTCCCCACTTCTATAATGTTTTCTGGAGAAAGAGAGGCAGCGAGCAAAGGAGAGGCAAGAGAAGGTACAGTCTTGTGGTCTGCTTTGGTTTCTAATATTGCAGAGGTAGTTCTTCAGCGGCCAAGCGGCACCATGTGATGGTAACTGGATCGCAACACAGCTGCAGCCGCGGGTACCCTTGGTCGTCCCCAAGGCCGCTGGAATAGCGACAGGGAAGCTACGCACACATGCAGGCGCACAAATAATGTACATGTGCGCACACCGGTGCATGGAAAAACCCAACTAGTAAAGGATGGGGGTAAGTGGGGCGGTGCAGGAGAGAACTCTACCCTGCCTGTTTCAAAGATGTTTTTAAAGCTGTGAAATTTCTTGTGCAACCACGGCAGGCTCAGTTACACACAGGGCTGTCTTTTAAAGCAAGAGCTGGTGTGTTTGTTCTTCTGTTAAATGAAGGATAGCAGTGGTCAGACAGGAACCCAGCTACAGTCAATTAGCGATGTCTCTGTCAGAGGGCAGACAAGAGGCTTGTTCGCTATTAAAGCCTCATTGTTTCTATTAGCCCCGATGGCCACAGCAGCGGATTTATGGAACAACTGGGACTGATAGAGTGTGCTACCCCAAAATAGCTGTGGGAAGGCGAACAGGACATGTAATTTGCTTTAGAATTACTTGTTTGAAACAACTAGTTTCAAATAGTAGAACATTTTTTAAGTGATATAAATTTAAATATTACTTTTTCTATAACACACTACATATTGCTTGGCCTTTTTTGTGGGGGGGGGGGGGGGGGGTAAACACCAGCAGATAATTTGGCTCCCAGCAGAAACTTTCTAACCATTTGATAGTGAAAGAACCTTTCCGAGGAGAAATGACTTGCTGTGACGGTAAATATCATGTATGATCCCCTGTTACTTCATGTCCATTTTTTGTTTTTATTGAACAAGACTGACTGTTTCAACAACATATATTTTTATCTTCAGCTGTGGTTTTCATTGTATTTATTATGCTTCTGTGAGCTACCTTTATCTTTAAAGCACAGTCTGGCCTGCGATGCACAAGATCTTCTGACTAGGGTGCAGACATATTTAATATGATCTATTGATTGTGTCTGTTTGTCCATCCATCCCTCATATAAGATATTTCAGCTCTTAAGCACTACAAGTCTGACAGTTTCAGCAACCATATATCTTCACTCTGTGTTCCAGACTGTAGAAATCTAGACTGATTCGACCACTGAAGGTTAAAATTTATTACACAAACATCTCTCAGATAGCGCTGTCAAATGTGAACAAAACCTGATGAATGATCTTTGGCACTGCTTTCTGGTGTCTTTATAAATTAAATCACTGGCTGGATGGGGTCAAAATGATGAAATGCTGATAGCTCAATAAGCGGTGAAGACGCATTTACAAATGGGATATAGCTACAACTTGGTCATGTCCAAAGAGTAATTTTAATATTTATTTACTTTCTTTGAATTAGGAGGAAAGGCTGCACCAAAGATGCTTTCATTACTGGCCGGCATCTGCATATCATAGCAAGATTGCTGTACCCATTTAAACACACGAACACACAGAGTGCAACCTTACACTGCTATCACTGAGTCACACTTGCCTACCAGAAACCAAAGAGCATGCAGGGCTGTTTCAGGGCTGGGTGGGACAGGAGAGAATCCAAAGTGTGTGGCAAGTTGGCAGACAGATCAAACACTTAACCCTGAACCCTGATACGCAATGTTGCAGATACTTAGTTCAATAAGTAAAGGGAATAGTGTCAGGTATCATGGCGCTCTTACCTTTAAGAGTGCCATGATAACATTCATTAACACACCAAGCACAGGATATTATTTATTTAGAAGAATTCTAGGAAATAAAAACACTTATTCATTGATTTGTTTATCTGTATGGAAGATGACGTTTACCTAAAAGTCGATTCATGTCTCCTTATTTCCTGTGAGTAAATGTGATTTAATTCTATACTTTCCTGCACTGGCATGTCTTTATTACTGTTGATTAGTCCAAGAGTGCAGGTCTCCAAGCTGGCAAAGTAAAAAAAGAAAAAAAGAAAAAAAGACACAAGTAAAATATTAACATCAAAACAATAATACCACAATGTGCAGACTCAAAAGAACATAATTCTAGCTGGTTTTAGAAAAAAGCAAGTCCTCAGGGGCCATTTGGAAACCAATAGCCAGAATGTACTAACAAAGTATCAGTCAAAATAACCATGCATAACAGCTCGAATCACACTACAGTCGGCCCTATATATATATACAGAGGTATCAGCTGTACACTATACCAATCCGACCTTGTGTCTTTGTGGCCTCCACTGAGAGAACCTTGAACTTTATCATTGCTCAACAAGATCAAACCTCTGCTGTAAATGTATATTTAGCATCAACCTTTCCCAGAAAAACTGACCTTATTGCAACATTTCGGAACAAAAGCGTAACACGTACATGTTTTGGCTGTTCCTAGGTAAGTGAGCTCTTTCTTTCTTTCTCCCTGTCAACTGCCTGTAAAATTTCTCCTTTATGAAATTAAATGAGACCAAACTACTATGGTAGATTGTCTTCGTGCAGTTTCGCGTTTTATTTTATTTTTTGTCTGATAAACTAGATAATCGTGAAAAGATCAATGTTTTTTTTTTTTTTCCCACAGCAACACTATTAAATTCATACAGCAGCTCGCTCAGAAGTGCCAAGGGAGATGACCTTGCCACACCAAGACATGTGTTTTAAGTCTGCACTCAGTCTGTAATGAGGAGAGCTGGCAAGATGATCAAAGTATTTCCACTGAACCCTGATGCTAAATGTTTCTGATGACCTGTCCGAAGGGAGAAATAACTGATCATACCAAACAAGCACAGAGTTCTGGGCTCCACAGTCAGGTCTTGAAGTGTGCTCTGAAAAACTCCCTTGAATGAGAATTTACCTTCCCTGCATGTCTATTTTTGCACACAGCTAGTGTAAATACTGCAACGTGGTAAAGGAAATGAAGGCAATGGGAAAACAAAGATCATTTTGATAGCTCGGTGCTATGGTGCATGTGTAAAGAATGCACGTTGGCTATCGGAGGAAAGAGGGAAAGAGGACCTCCTAGCTTGAAATAACACAGTGGAGGTGAACAGTGTGAGTTTTGAGTTGTGCCTCGTCTTTGTCATGTCGCCCCCACCCACTAAACTCTCCCCAGCTCATTTCATCCTATCTTTCCTGTTGCTACTGCAGCTGATAGTATGTATGAGGAAAATATTAAGATCAGAGTTTGAGGCAAACGCCAAAGCAAAGCTTTTTCTGCCTTGAACACAGTGAAATCTATCTGCCTGAAATGTAAATGAGGCACAACCAAAGAATGAACAGCAGGAGAGCTGGAGGTGGGCGACAAAAGGCAGAGGGTGGAGACGCAGGGCTGTTACAAATCCAAAAACATGTTTCAGCCTGTTGAAACTGCTTCGTCAGCATACTGGCCTGAATCGAATTACCCCTCCACATGCTCTCTTCTCTCCCCTTTCCTCCCTTGGCCTACAAAGGAAAATGTTAATCATTCGGTGATTGAAGATTGAATCAAACCTTTCCAAAGAGCCCTGAACAATACAGCCAATCTGTCTGTCCCCAGCCCCATCCTAACAAGAATAGTGGAACGTGAGTGGCAATTCAGAGCAGGGGTACTATCTATTAAGCTGCAACATGCCTTGTCTAAGGACACCCCAGAATGAAACACGGGAGAACGGGATAAATTAGCTTTTCCCTCAGCTTTCCTGTGGGGGGAAATTGATTTATACCGCGTTATTTTACACAGAAGTCATTATCATCGCTTGGTGATTGATGCTATCTTTTTTTATCATTAGGGCAAAAACGGCAATTTGGCTCTCAGGAAGGAAGACATGTTGCAGATAGTGTACATTAAAACACAATGGAGCATATTCAGGGTTTCTTTTTCTTTCTTTTTTTTTTCTTCCAAGCTCATAACCTCTTCTTCCTTTGTGCCAATCTCCCCTCTGTCTGTCTGTGAAAGGACAAGGAGAGAGGCGGAGTGATATGCTGGTAGATACACGCAGAAAGACACGGAGCAGTGTGCTATCATCTGTGTTGACGCCATAAGGTCGACAGTTGTCAAAAGTATCTGACCTCCATCTTTGAGAGATTACAGCAGAGAGCACAAAAAGGAAGGAGAGGAAAAAGTGGAAAGTGGATATAAATCAATTGCATGTTCAAACAAACTTGTCCAACGTCAGGCTCAGCATACCATAAAGAACAATGTTGCCTTGGAAACGCTTGCACCCCCCCCCATCCTTTCCCTTTGGTGAATATTTCCCATCCTCCCTGTTTGAAGAAGGGATACTGCATAAAATATTAAACAGTTTGCCATATGATTGGTGGGTTTGGGGTTATATAGTCATAATGATAGACTAGAGTCTGTCACAATGGCTTACATTTGAAGAACAACTGAGCTTATGAAATTCCAATAAATAATGTATACACATCCCTCACTCTGTGAAAAAAGGGCCAAGAGATGAAGAGAAATTAGAGATGAATGGTTTCCCTATCAACCCTTTCTGTGCTATTGTATTCAGGTTTGCCCCCCTTTTAACTCTCATTTTTTCTTAACTGCTTCACCTCATTCCCTCCTTTCATTGCTGCTTTTCTTGCAAGTTAAAAAGAGATGACACTGCAGTGGACAAGAGCGGCCCATAGATCAGCCAGACGTAACCAGACTTTGATTTCAAAATCAACTTTGAAAATTGCTCCGAAATGGCCACAAGTTGAAACGCTACTTCTTTATCAACATTGTTTATAGATGTAGTTAATGTCTTCTGGAAGAGGAAAAAAATATATATTAATTAAAATATAACTTATCTGGCTTGTTAAGTATTGAGTAATTACATTTTTGTGTATATTTGTCCAAAATATAGCTAATGCAGCCAAGTGTACATACATCTTTCATAGTTATATTTTTTAATGTCAGTTAAAAGGAAGGTTGGAAATGCATTTTAATGGGAATATGAAAAATACAAACAGGGAAAAAAGTTCCATCCACATCAATTCTTTGTTCATACATTAACAAAGTGCTCTTTCCATTTGCCTGTCAGGCCCTCAGCAAAGCCTCCACAGAGAAGGGCAATGGCCTCGCAGCAGGAGTCCGGGATGAGCTGCCATGAGGGCTCTTGACAGAGTCAGCGTGAGGACCTGACTGTGCAGCAGGAGTTTCTGCACTCCACCCCTTAGCTGTCAGGGGTCTGGGATCAAAAGTCCTGCTTGTTGTGCTGACGCCTGATGCACCAGGGAAACTCTGATTTGATCTAAAAACAGAATGTGTGATGGAGGAAGAGCCATTTGAGTCCATTATTTCTGTCAGCTTTGAGGGGGTTTTGACAAGTTCCACACCTGGCAGGTCTGTGTTGCCGAGATTTATGAGTTCATGTTGTGATGGCAGAGCTATCAGCTCCGGTCGGTCTTTCTTCTCGCACATTTTCCATCCATTCTGTGCCTCGTTATCCCCCCTGCATTGTTCTGAGCCGAGGCATAAAAAGTCATTGTAGTCACTTTCAGAGGAAGACCTGCCCTTCAGGTGGAAGAACTGATAGAACTGGAAGTCACACTCATACACAGGCTTATATTTATACACAGACACATAGCTGGATGCCCCAGCAGCAGTGGGGTCCTTGTTGAGAGGGCAGCAGTGGAGGCTCGGGGAAGCAGACAAGGGTGGAGGGTGAAGCACAGGGACGAGGGCTGAGGAGGGCAAGGAGAGGTCGCCCTGAAGCTCTCTCTGTCTCAGCTCTCGCTCCAGCATCACATTCTCCAGCTCCTTATCTGCGAAGGCTCGTCTCTTCCTCATCCGGGCGCTGATGGACGGGCACGTGTAGTGTATTTGATCACGCTGTGACTGCTTAGTCCAGCAGGTTGAGTCTGTCTCCAGAGGCACCATCGGTTTGAGCCCTGAGCAGAGGACGGAGAGAACAACGTTACATGCTCCAGCTATATATCAGTTTACTCAATGAATTCATAAATTATGAAGTTTCTCCCAACAGAATAGTGCTGTGTTTATGTTTGAATACTTTTTGGATTATTAATATTCATCATGCAGTTGGTCATCTTTGCTTTACTAAGAGCTCAAGAAGCTTGGGAACATTACAAAGAAGACAAAGCTTCCATCAGGATTTGACTGCAAGCCAGCAGATATTAATACACACTATATATTATAGGAATTGCCTGCTGCTGAGAAATAGTGCAGCAACAGTAATAAAGACAGATAAAATCTGCATTTAGGTTGCAAAATGACATCCAAGGGGAAGAACAAGCAGTGTCAACCAAACAAGACTCTCTAAATGCAGGTGCCAACATCAAACATAAATAGGCCACACATGTATTGGTCTCAGTTAAAATGAAAGGAAACCAGAAGGGGTTCAGCATCCTCAGTAATACAACAAAACATTGCTCCCATTTCTGCAGTATTACTTTCTGTGTAAGTCTCTTTGCACTTTTCCCAAATAAATTTTTAGAGAAGGTAAAGTTACTTCTGACACGTCAATGCACACAATTTATGCATGAAAAGGAATTTGGTTTAAAAGTCTGTGTGCAATCAATCACTTCTTCATCTAGCAGTTAATATATGATTGATCTTGCATGACAAAACGCAATGAATGAACACAAAAATTAAAAGCAAAACGTGAAGTTAAATTTGAGGATTTCATGTGATCTGCTGGGAAGGGAATTCTTGAACTTTCTTCCCCAGTTGAGAAGAAGAGAGATTTGTTAATAAGGGAGGAGACATTAAGCTTTACCCTGCAGGATGCTCTTAGCTAAGACACTTGGTTCGGCTGCTCTGTTGTAACGCTGATATGCCATCCTCCGCAATGGAGCTGCACATCTGACCCCCTTCTTGCCCTGGGAGAAACACAGAAATGGGAATTAGGCATTTACACATATTATCCTGAGACTGTCTACAAAGGGTCATGAAAGGTGTTAACACATTAGAGGGGGCAAGTGAAAGTTTTCATTTTTAAAAGATAAATTTGTCCTGTGGACACCGCAGGAATGTGAATTTAATATAAATGGAAAAGCGCGATAAATGTTTGTTACATTTTAATAGAATATTCTATCAACAATATTTATAACAACAAATTTTCTTATTATGTTTGGAATGCTTCCTAATGCTGAAATTGACAGAGAAACAAGTTAAATGTTATGACTAACAACAGCTCACTTCATTTCTAAGAATACAGAGGACCCCTGCTACAAACTGATTAGAAAAGCAGTGCGTAAACAACCCTACCCCATCTGATTTCAATATGAAAACTAAATAAAAAAAAACAAGCTGAGGCTCAAGCTGTTATCGCTGGACACTCTTGTATTCATCGCTGTGCACATGCTGCCCCTCTACTATTGTCAACTCTTCTATAAAAGTGTAAAACGCTTCGGGTTATTTTTCCTCCTAATATATACATATTATGACTTCCTGTCACTTCTAGTTCATGCAGTTGATTTGCATTGATTGCTTGATTAAAAGGAGTCATTTCATTTCCTGATTCTGCCCCAGGGCCTCTCTCACCTCCGCAGCCTGCTGCCGCCGGAGCGCGACCTGCGCCGCCATGACGCGCTGCCGCTCCACCACCAGCAGGCAGCAGGCGCAGCGGCAGTCCCTCCAGCGGCAGAAGCGCTTGTGGCCCTTGAGGCAGGACACCACGCCGTGGTTCCGACAGCGGGCGCATTTGGGGCTGCGCGTCATCTTGCGCGGTTTCTGCTGCTGGCGCTGCTCCGAGGACGGAGGCTCCGGGACTTTATTCTGACCTCCGACAACGGGGACGCATCCGTCAGGACTCGTCACGTCAACGACGACTCCTTCGGATGTTCCTTCAGGTTTAGCCGTGGTCTGCTGCAGGCCTTCTTCCAGCTGAGAGGACATCTAGGCCTGTGACTCACAGTGCGGGACTCCCACTTTGAATGCACTGAGCACACTTTAACCCAAAGATAACAAATTGGATTTGAACTCTATATTAAACAAATCCAACTCGATTATAGTTTTTTTTTTTTTTTTTTGCTAAAGTTGAACTATTGTGAAAAAATAAAAAATAAATCACTCTTTAAAGAGCCGAAGAGCTGATGAAGCGTCAGGGTGGTGGCAGTGGTGTTTTACGCAGGCATTTCAACCACACAGTCCCAACAGCACCTGCAGCAGGACAGACGTCCGCAGAAACAGATAGTCCAATTTATATGAGCCAGCTTCCATCAGAAGGAAATGAATTGGCGCTTTAGGAGGGCGATTCCGGGATTACGAGTCGCGTCCTGGTCCAGTTAGTCTCTGCTGCGACATGACTGTGTTTTCAGGGTGGAAACTTTGCAGGCGCCCGCCAGACGTTTGAAATGTTAAGCCTCTCTCAGCTGCTCTCTGACGCTGTTTCCAAGAACACGCAGACTGCAGACCGGGCCGCAATGCCGAGCTCCTGGCGCGGAACCCATGAGCAAAGATTTGGGGAAACCCGTTTGGAACTACGGCAACTCACCCCCCCTCCCTATAAACACTTCTACCTGCCCTGCCCACCTTCCGAGTTGCTCTCATCTTTCGTCAGAGATTTTTGGAACCCTGCCAGGACCTGCGCTCCACATCAGATGCATCATTTCAGGTGAAATCAGAAATTAAATCTGAACAAAGTGTAGGAATTTAGGTAAGATAATGCAAATCAAAAGGTATTTATTTAACTAGTGAACACACAACAAGCATACCAATTATTTCAATTATCTTAATCAAAGCAATACATTTAGAGAGAAGGGAGTGTGTGTGTTTGTGTGTGTGTGTGAGAGAGAGAGAGAGAGAGAGAGCGAGAGAGAGAGAGAGCGAGAGAGAGAGAGAGAGAGAGAGAGAGAGAGAGAGAGAGAGAGAGAGGCTTAAAACCATACAGCCAGGTTCTGAGCCTGTGAGGCTCTGCATGTGTGTGAGCTGTATGTTTTACACACCGACACAATACGAACTAATTACGCACGCGCCTTGGGGGGAGAGTATAGGGAATAAGGGGAGGGGGGTTATATTTCCATATTACTTTAGGAGTCATCTTCGTACTCATATTTATTCATAACGCAATTAAATTATTCAGTAATTTAATGGCTCTCTTGATGTTTCCAGTGTCTCAATTTCTGAGCCTGAAAGTGAATAATCAGAGCCTTTGAAACACATAAACACTCCCTCTTAGTAAAGGTTGTCCGGAAAACACTGAGTGGATTATTCTGAGCCCACCTTGTTAATAACCAATATAATTTAATATTGATATCAGATAACTGAGCGATTAAAAGACGGCAGTAATTGCTACTAAAGGGTTATGTCTTTAGGACATTTTTATCATACTGTATATTACAGGCTACTGTACTTGCTCTTGGTCAGTCAGTCTAGGTGATACACTCAATGACTTTCTGTGGATGTTGATGTTATGCTACACGCAGTTGCATATAATCCTAAGGCTAATACAGGGTATAAAAACAGTTTATGTTTCCTTCACCTATCACTGTGAAAAGCTTTCACATACCTTACAGTTTGGTGTCACACACAGCACGGGGATGGTGTGAAACGTGTGCTCCCTACTGGTTGGATATTGTAATTACATGTAGGGTAATTACAGGTGTGGGCTCACAAGTAGTCATTAAAATAATCTTCACCAGAGGGCCAACAATCAAACTCCTTTTCTCCTCCACAAGGACCTTTCAGACAGACATCACTGTAGACTAACCCAGGATGTCTTCCACTAAAGCACCTGATAACCCATTACCATGGTTTGCCCTTCATGCTTCAGGAAAACAGTGATTAACTCATCATACACAGCAACAACAACAAAAAAAATGGCTCATGGATTGAAATTGCAGATGCTCTCTGCACATTTTTCTGTTCCCAGGGGAAATACCTTCAAGAACTCAGATTTTACTGCAGTATATACAAGGTTTGTATTTACATATGCAAATGTGTCGAATACATTCTGTTTGTGTGTGTGTGTGTGTGTGTGTGTGTGTGAATGTCAATGCTGTAACGACACAGAGTCAAATAGAAGTTATTTGTAATGAATAAGTCATGTATGAAACGCTTTTAGTGAGTTATTTTTACATAGTATCTTATATTCCAGAGTCCAACGGGTTTAAATGTCTAAGGCCCAATAATCTTCGATCTTGATCTTAGACTTATACATGGACAGTAGTGTCCTCCTGGTGGATTTCAGGATGTTATCAGATCATGATATGTTAAAAGGAGTGATATCAATGATATGGCTAAGAAACTAATATTTCAATCTGAAACATAAAATGTCCATTTGCAAACCAGAGCTGTTCCTCAATTTGGCAATACAGATAAGACAAAAAAATTGTATCATATTAATTAAGGGTTATATAATATTTGACAAGTTTCCTGGTGAGCAATTTTTGCAAAGTGGTATAAAATTGAATATTTGCAGTGAAAATATGAAATACTGGTTGCAGTATATATAGACAGAGCAGCAGTAAACCAAGGAGGCTTACCTGCACTCTGTTCCAAGAGTCACTAATATTGAAGGGGAATCAACATGAGGAAATGCTGCTGTTGTGAAAAATCCTCCTGGACTAGCAAAAAGCAGCTGTCGTGGTGAACCCACATGGTTCTAACAAAGCACACAAAAGGGACAAGCTTTAAGTGTAATGCATCACCTGAATAGCAGGCAGTTAGTGTCCGGCAAAGAGAAGGAAGGAGAAGAATTATAATATTAAAGGCAGACAAGGAAAACAAGTCAGTCCTAATGACACACCTCTTAAACCCAGGTAAAGATCAGTAAATATTAAAGAAAATTTAAGCAAGTACAATGTGGCAACATTTTTAGTTGCAAAATATTTTATTTAAACCAACTTCGATAAGTAGATGATTGTATGTTAGGACAAATTGGCTTGAAATTGCAGTGTCTGATGTCAAAGTTATAGTTTTTTTGTTTGTTTGGTTGTCTTTGCAGGGGTCATGCCTCTGCTACTGGTGCTTTTGAGAGTGAACACTTTTTTTTTTTTTTTTGCAGACTACAAGATGTAATTTGTCAGAAAACCAACTGGAAACACAGGCTGTCTAAATAAAGCACAGAAGCTCTCAGTTTCCTGCAAAGAGCAGTCTACCAATGGGTGAGTGAATGGCTACTGTTGCTTAGGGGGACACACATGGTACAGTATGTTAATGGAAAACAGGAAAGTGTCCCCCTAATTAATGCCATCATGTCGGCTCCTGCCTACACTGGAGTGCATCTCTCAAAGTCCCTTGACTGTCGCACAAATTGACTGTTATCAGCACTGACAGTGCTCAAACATTCCCATTACATATCCTCCTCTTCCCCACACTCATCTATGACCTGCAGTTGTGAGTTCTTCCATTTTGGTAGCAGAGATGGGCTTTGACATACTCCTTGGTTTCCACCATTCGGCATGTCATTTGCCATTTGCCTTTACTTCTATGTCCGGTTTTCTCAATCAGCTTGTGAAAGTAACTCAAACAAAACACAAACAGCAGGCAACCTGTAAGTTTCACTCAAGGACAAGGGGTCTACTCCAACTTTATATAATGTGCTGAAGTTTACAAAAACAAAAACAGGAGTTGGAAGGCAGGCTGCATTCTCAACGAAAAACCTGAGCTGAATATCAATTCTCTTCAAAGAGAGAGAAAAAAAAAACATACCAGGCTATGTTTCACGGTGCCTTTACACAAAGACTTTAGCATCTTCACCCACCTACTTCCAAGGAGCAAGAGACACCTTGGCAGTTATCAGCATAAGGCAGGGGCCATTAAGCTGACAGTTTATTCAAGGGAGGCTTAACCTGCACCTTTGAGAGCATTTGAGATTGTCAAGCTTATTAAGATAGAAAAAATATGTCTGCTTAAATAAATTCACCTCGTCATATTAGACACAATTGGGGTCTGTTTGGTACTCATTTTTATGCTGTACGTAGCATTAAATGTGTTGCTGTGTGCCGCAAAACAGTTTGCAAGGCAGTACGCCTCAGTTGATACTTAAAAAAAAAAAATCATATGGTTTAACTTTTTCCCAGTACTCTGAAAAAAATGGAGTGGGATTTACTTAAAAAAAACCTCAGGAACAATTTCCACACAGTAAAGTCTACATACCAATAAATATTGCATTTAATCAAGAAATATTTGTTACGTTTACTAGCAAATTTTACTCATTCTACTTAAGTAAAATGTACTCGTAGACTACCTGTGCCTTCACTTACAATTTTCTGTAAAAAAAAAAGACTTGTTTACTTCTAAGCTCTTAATTGGCTGGACCTAGTTCTTATTTTAGCATTATTTCAGTAACATTTACTTGAAATAAACTCGGTAACTATTCCACACAAAAAAATCTTTGTAATTTACTCTTACTTACTCTCACTTAAGTAAAGTCTAAGTAAGAAACACTAAACACAAAATAACTTTTTAAACTGCACCTTTATTTGCCCACACTGGTGCAAGAGGTTATTGCTTACAGTTTTCTGACACTTTGACTCTGGCTGGCATGACCAGATACATTAAAAAAAAAAAAAAAAAAAAAAAAAAAAAAAAACATTTCCAGTTAGAATTTAAGAACAACTTTCACTACAGTGCTCAACTTAACCAGCCACTCAATAGATTACCAGCATTTGGCTGATGACTGATGTTTATTGTGTGCTCTGGTCTGAGACAAACATCCTGTGCTCAAATAGGACATTTGACCTCTGATGCTTTGTATCACAGAGGGCCTTGACGAGAGCATTTACATACAAAATTTCAAAAGAAATGCCTAAAAAAAAATCACTTTAAAGTGAAATAACTGCAAAAAACAAAGTGCAGTCAGAAACACGCTTCTTTTAAGGTATTCTAAAGGTAATCCAAAAGGTAACATACAATTGTATGTAAACATTCACAATGTGGTTTATCACCCCAACCTGCAATGTCTCCATATACCAGTTACTATAACATACTGACCTCAGTCAACTCTGCCATCACTGCATTTATCGTGACAGCAGTGTAGCAATTTAGCTCCGCTAGCTTCAATGTTAGACGATGCCTGGCTTGGCATCTCGGCTAGTGCCGTTAGCGATTCGTGGTCTCTCAATTATTTTAAACCAATTACAATGATACATTCTGTACCACAGTAGTGTTAAAAGGCCAACATCCCATTTTGGTTTTAAGAGAAGCATCTGAACAAAGCACGCATTGTGTTTTCAGTTCACCGACAGGCTAACATCAACAAGCCAAAATGGCGCCTCCTTTCTGCGTTTAATGCTACCAGACCTCAAAACACAAGGAAACGGCCCTTGGGGAAAGTGGCTCCTCAGTATCACACACTCTGGACAATAATCACACTGCAGCTCTGTTTACCTGTGCTCAGAGACGTATCTGTGTCCGCAGTCCTCCGAAAGAAGGATGAATCATCCAAGTCCAAGTCCAAAACGATCCGCGGACGTAGGGAGAGCCGGTGTGTCAACCGATTTGGTTCCCCCCAGGTTCCTGTTCCCCTTTACGCTGATTCACGACCGAGTCGTGCGTGGTTGCTATGTTATCGTGCGTGGTTGCTATGTTATCGTGCGTACTTACGGAAGAAACGCAAATGGAAACACAGCTGGATGTACGGAAAGCGAAATGGGAAAAACGTCACACCAGGCTAACTGCAGTAGCCCATGCTACGTTAATTTCACCGTCATAATAAAACTTTCAGTGTGTTGGCTGATCTCTGTTTCTGTGCTTAATGTTCCCTTTACTGATGTATCTGGCTCACCAGTTGGCAAAGTATGCTTCAACCCATACGGCTGTAAAAATTACCGTAAGATCTGTTCTCTTTTCCAATGTAATATTGTTTCTGTTCCTCCTGGAATATCTTCCTTGATTAATAGTGTGAATACTTTATGTTTGGAAAAAAATCTGGTCCCTGCTTCAAAAACTCTCCGTGGTTATAGATAAAAGAGGTGTCATTTATAATTAGAATTATTAGATCCTTCTTTTTAATGACATTAAAATATGATGATATAGATGGACATTATGCTTACTTTGACTGTTATACTGAGACTGTTGTCTCTCTCTTCTGGAAATGTAAAAAATACCCGTACATTGTGGCAAGGTATTTGTAGGTTTATTATTTTCGGTTTTATAAAGAGTGATATTTTAGTTGATAAAGAATATTCTTTAATCAATGTCATAATTCATGCAAAGTTTTGCAACCACCAATGCAGACTTGCCTAAATAAAACTTTTGTGTTTATGAAAAAGCTGGGCCAGTATATTAAATTTACATATTTTGCTAAAGACAGCCATCGAAATTATGAGACTGTGCTCCCACGTAAATATTTAGAAATCAATATAATAATAATAATAATCAATATAATTTAGTGCCACGGGCTTTCGCTCAGAGGCACTACTTCTACACAGTAGAAGACTGTGCACTCTTATTCCTAAAAAACCAGCCGAAATTTTCCATAGAGAATGAATGGGAGCCGACGAAAAATCGCCTCAAAATTTCACATATTTTCCTCAGTCGAGTAGCTCAGTCATACTTCCACGTAGAAATGTTATTCAAACTTTAAAACGGAGGAAATCTTGTGCTCTTCCCAGAACATCAAACCGTTTTCTCCTAAATCGTATACTTTTCACGCTACGAGCCCTCAAAGGAGCAGTACAAATCACTTTTTCCTCAAAGTTAGAGTGGAGCCGCTCGTTAACTAGAGTGAGAACAGAGTGAAAAAGTAACCGACATTTTCATGTTTAACTCGAGCTCACGGCCAAACCGTGAAAAGGAGACAAATCTTTTTGCTTGTCCGATGTTGATATTAGAGAGGGCCTACACCCCCTTCCGTTATCTTGGACCTCAATATGAAGCTTATTCATTTATGGTCACCCAAATCAATGATCCATTCACTGAACATTTTTTTTCTGAAAGCCTAACCATTATCTGTGATAGGACGTGCCCATAAAAAGGATATAGGCCTACGTAACTGTCATTGAGATGATCAAAATTAAACTGTCGCATTGACAAAATAACAATTCAACACAAAAGCATGGTATTTCTGTATTCATTCAAAAGTATAAACCAATCAACAGGCGCGAAAATCATGAATCGAAATCATGATTTTGCAATTACCTCTTTTCCATTACAATCAATGACTGGTAGTACCAAATTAAATAACATATATTCAAACCAA
This sequence comes from Echeneis naucrates, assembly GCF_900963305.1. Classification (NCBI taxonomy): domain Eukaryota; kingdom Metazoa; phylum Chordata; class Actinopteri; order Carangiformes; family Echeneidae; genus Echeneis; species Echeneis naucrates. Next base: position 17,562,459 of record NC_042514.1, read on the forward strand.
CATGGAAATCTTGTTTTCGCTGCAATCTCACTCAAGTCTTCTAAATTTTTGTACCACTTCGCTTTCCGTATATCCAGTTGTTCTGGGTTGGTCCTGTGGGCGGCGTCAGTTAACATGGCTTTTCGAGGGGGAACACGAATTCCAATGGGGAACCAAATCGGTTGACACACCGGTGTGTCAACCGATTAGTTTCCCCCCAAGTTCCCTAGGCTACTCTCGCACAGAAATGCTAGCTGGTATCCATTTACACAAAGATTGACAAAGAATGGCCGAACAAATGCATTCTCAATTTATTTTGTTATATACTAAATAACATACCAGTAACCTACACATTGGCTTCTCCATTTCGCTTTCCGTACACCCAGCTGCGTTTCTATTTGTTTCTTCTCTAAGTACGCACGGTAACTTAGCAACTACGCACGACTCAGCAGTAAATCAGCGTAAAGGGGAATAGGAATTCGGGGGGAACCTAATCGGTTGACACACCGGTAGCTAGCTAGCAGGCTGAACTATTCTCACACTGACGTAAGCTGACGAGCCAACAGAAAAAAAATCATTCAGTATATAAACTACCCCCTCATCAAATGAGCACCCAAACAATCCTGCAACCGAACTGTGTCTTCCAGAAGTCCCGTTGTTTCTACGTAACTCTTCTTTTTTTTTTTTTTTTGCGTGACTCTGAAGTCAAACGTGCGCACACGCTGACGTCACTTGGCGAGCATGCGCAGGATTGCAAGTTTACCTCAAATTAAGTAAATTTCACTCGCTTATTTCAGGTTGTACAGTGGATGCAGTTGTTAAGTTAATATGACTTGGAGTGATGGATAATATTTGCATATCGAAATGCGGTTGCATAATTACAAATAAACATCAAGTAACACATTACATAAAAGGTGACATTTTGAAGTAGAAGCATTCCTTGTAAAATCTAAACAAATGATCAAGGTTATAATTACAAAACCAAAAATTAATTTTTTCCAATGTATGCTCATCTTTTGTTTTGTTTTGTTTGTTATTAATCAACTTTGAGAACAGATGCAAAGTCTGGCATGGCTGGTAAGATTATAAGGGAGGTTTTCTATCATTCTTTGCTTAAAAGAAGTCAAGTTGTAGTCCCAGAAGACCATGTCAGGGAGGAAACACTTTGAAGGAAGCACACAATGCCTGTGATGTTACATGTTGCAGCTGAGCTTTCATGATCAGCATTCCAATCAAGTGATGTGCCATCACTATCAATGGGTGACAATGTTTTACTTCCTGTTATAATACTGGTAGCAGAAATAGAATGAATAAATGTTTAGTAGAGTGCGGTTGGTTTGTGTGTTTTTGGTCATTTTAACCATAAAACAGTCCATGTAAGGAAAACTGAGGCCAGCAGATACCTGCCAGTATGAGCCTGATGTCTGAACAGCTGAGAAGCAAAGGCAGTGCTGCTTGAAAGCTGTCAAATAGACACTGAAGTGGCTGTGTGAAAAGTTGAGGCACAGAGTGAACTTAGTTAATCCTTTTTCTGTACAACAATACTGTAGGTGTTGGGGTAAGAGATGTGAGAGCAGCCAAACACACTGAGACAGTGAAGAAGAATTTCTATAAGCTCAGAGAAAACTATATACATTTTTCTTTTATAGCATATATGTGTGTTGTTTTAATATGATGTGCACATTTGGTTTTGGACGTTAATTATCACACAATTTATTAACTCTTCATTATAAGCCCGTTAAATCTCCGCTCTGTATTAAACCTGTTCCGAGTGAACAAGTGCAAGAAAGAGACAATGGAAGAGAAACAGACTAAGACTAGACACTGGGTTCAGAATGAGTCATGCATGCTGGTCGCGCAGAGTCTTTGGTCATAGCCGTGACCATAGTTACATTTCTGTCTCCATGACGTGATGCTTGATGACCTGAAGAAAATCGTCCAGGTGCCAGAAGTAACCTCCTCACGGTCCATTTGCGTCAATACTTTGTGCTGTTGGCTTCAGTCGCTCCTGCTCTTCAATCCATCTTGTCCTTTCTTCTCACCTTCCACTGTGCTGTTTCCTTTGTCTTTCCTTCTTTCTTTACAATTTCAGGAAGCTTTTGTACTGATTATACAATTGGGTTCAAGAGAAAAAAGGAAAATATGTTTTATTGTATACAGGGTTTAATAACAGAAGTTTGTGACGTTTTATTGTGCAGCAGGCCAAAAGAACGTCTGAAATAAAAATGATATAAATGTACATATGTTTAGTATTTTTAAACATAGACATATAAAAAGGATACGACCAATACCAGTCAGAGGACCAAAAGACAAGATACAAATAATATAGAAAAAAATATCTACAGAGGGCGTGACTTCTGATTTGCCCACCTCAGTGTCATTCATTTTTCAAAGTCTAAATTTGTTGGTTTCTATGTAAAGTAGAATGAGGGATTTAAAAAAAAGAAAACCCGGCCATCATCGTCACAGCTATTTCCTCTGAGACCCATTTTATTTTCTATTTATTGCGCAAATACACATATTAGAATTTTTATTTTTTTTTATGTTTGTTTGTTTGTTTTTTGTTTTTGTTTTTGTTTTTGGTTTTTTGACCAATGTCTCCTATCACTGATATGCCATTGTGCTACATTTCTCATGGCACCTCTCATGTCTCATTGCCTGCACAAACTCCATATTAACTGGCTGCCGAAATGCTATGGAGAACTGGATATCAAAAAATATCCTGCAGTCAAAACTTGTCCTCCTTTGAATCAACTTCAGCATTATCTCAGATGACTTCATCAACTTTTAGAATCAGATGACACTGACTAGAGCTTCTTTCTTTCATCTGCAACATAGAGACAGACTGTGATTTGTGATTGCACATATTAACACTTACTCACTGTCCAAAATGCTGCTGCCAGACTTTTAAGAAAATCAAACAGATGGGTACATACATCTATTTTAATATCTCTGCACTGGCTTCCTCTTCATTTTTGTGTCCATTTTCAAAATTTCAGTCCTCACTCTTAGAACTGCACATAGTCAGGCTCCAAAATAGGAAATAGACTTCTTTCTTCCACATTCCACAAGTCATCCTCTTAGAGCTCGGCTTTTTTAAGCATACCAGGAACACACTTAAAGACAGTTTCCAGCTCTCATGATCTTGAATAGACGTTCACTAAGCTCTTTGGAGTCTACAGACTACTTTAGGTAACTGGCTTTTTTCATCTTTGCTTGATATTATAGTATTTTGTCTTTAACTCTTTCTGTTTTATTCTGTTTATTGTGAGACACTTGTCTCTCTTGCATCTTGTTACACCACCATCACTTGATAGATCGAGGGTTTCAGGACAGTGGATTTTATGGGTGGCAGCTACAAAATGTGAAGGGAAAATATTCCTTTATACACACAAGTGATCCGACTGGTCAAAAATGGACACTAATTTAATGTTTAGTTAATCCGTGTTTATTTAATTTGCTGCAATTTGTTATGCTATTGTTCGCAACAACAGCCATTTAGCATCTTTTTTTCACAGCATGACATAAATCTTTTTCAAATCAGATTTATTCTTGTAGCGCCAAATCACAACAACATTACAACAAGGCACTTTACACATAGAGCAGGTCTAGACCAAACTGTGAGCATGACCAAGCGCTTGGGGACAGTGGCAAGGAAACACTTCCTTCCTTTTTGCATGACTCACTCAAAATGCATCCTAGTGTACAACTGCTTTCATGCTTGATTTTCCCAAGCATGAGTACTCAAGCTGGACTGTACTGCCACAGGAAGATGAAAATGGAGTTGACGAAATTTGACGTTTTCAATGAGCTCATGATCATACATGTAGACCAGGTAGAATTATTACATATTATTCAGAGGATTAGAAAAACAGATCTGGACAAAGATATTTGGTAAAACTCACAAGTGAAGCGTTCTTTTTTTTTTACATGACTTGGCTTGACTACAACTACTGACTGACTCATTAATCATATTTCCACCAGTGGTCAGCTGAATGCCTCTTGCAGGAGTTTTTTTGGTGCAAACAGGTTCTGTTAGTGTTTCCAATTAAGCACACTGTATAGATTTAGATAACCTTTGTTCTTTTCAAACAAGACTGGGTATAAACATGGTAAATTGGTAGCCCAATTGCTGGGCGGCGGGCTACAATTCTTTCTAGATGCAGTTTATCAAGCTGTTGTGGAACTCCAGGGAAGCAGAAGGTGCTTCCACTACACTGCGCCTTGTCTCCACTTCTATGAAATGTAATGTTTTTAATAGAGGAGATGTAGGAATAACTACATGCCAGACACATGAAGCAAAGCAAGCAGGAGAGAGCAAAGGTGAGAGTGAAGCCATCGATAACTTCTAAAGAGACTAGGAGAGGAAATGACTCAATGTGATAAAAAATAAAGGTCTCCTGTCTACCTCTAACTAAGGCCTTTAAATATGAAAAATGGTTACAGGATGCTACAGTTATAAAATAACGATTTCAGCTGAACACCCGCCAGGTCTTGACTGATAGTCTTGTTTTGTTGCTGTTGCAGAGTGTTTGTTAAATGTGCATGTGTGATTCGCCATCGAAATATTTCAGTGATTCTTTCAGGTGAATTTCCTTACGTATACAAAGCACCCTGTGGACCAGTGATCAGAGGATGTGCTACATTACACAAACTCACAGACCATGATCAATGTTCTATTTAACATGTCTTGTTCAGGCCAAATCAATGCAGGACAGGTGATCCCTGACCCAGACACAGCAGTTTATCACTCTGCTGAATGAAATTAACCCCCCTTTGCAATTATATCTCGCCATGATGCCGAAGTCTGCACGGGGAGCAGTTATAGTACCCTGAAATGCTTTGTGCCTCTGTGTTGACTATTGATTTAGTCTGTTTCAGGTTCAGGTTAATGAGAGCTCTTAAATAATGCAGACACAGCAGCACAGTGTACACACAGAGCATCTCACATCTGCCCACTTCAATGGATGCCCCTGTCTTGTATTCTTTCTTTCTTTTTTCCTCCTTCTCCACTTCCCTCCCTTTCTCATTACCATTCCCTCCTTTCTCCTCCATTTTCCCCTGTCGACAACATCTGAGGTTCCATGAAGGAAGGTTGAGGAGGGGTTCAGCCATTGCTATCCTCTTTCTTCCCATTTCACTACCTCTTGTTTTCTTGTCTGGTGTGAGATTCAAAGGCCCAGAGATGAGATACATGCAATAACAACAGAAAAGGAGCTTCTCAATTTAGCTGCTCCCTTTACTTGGCATATCAGATTGGATCTGTTTCTACAGATTTATTGACTCTTTTGTCTCTCAGTTTGTCTCAGGCTGTCTCACTGATTGTGGTTTCATGAATGGTAAGAAATCCCCCTTCAAACAAAGAACAACATAATCAGTATTGTGTGATTACAGTGTTACAATGAGCCTCCAGAAATACTTCAGTTAAACAAGCTTTCGTACACCACCGTTCTGCAAAGCATAAGCAAAAATAAAGTTGTATAAGATTCGACTAATGAAAAATAACCAAAAATGCTCCATCCTCATTGCTTACATTGCACTTTTCTCGCAAGAAATGTGCCCACTTCCAAAGCTGTAATAAATATTCCAAATATGTAAATATTAAAACATAAGTCAAATATATGTATGACAACATCTGAAAAGTAGAGAGAAGTATACTCTATTTGCCCCTTGCTTGAAATACCAAAAGGCAAATCTTAAATCCTCAGTACTCACAATATAGAGGTGTTAGTTAGCAATGAACTCAGTGGAGGTGATGTGCTCACGAGCAAATTCTTCAGAGGCCTCTGACAGCCAGCTTTGCAATGCAAATCACATCATTATGACTAAACCTGATATTTTTCTTGGATCCATGCTGGCATCAGAGCCGTATTAAATGTCTTCTATTGTCATTTTATTCTGGCCAAATACACAAATCACACAAACGCACAACACCTAATGAAGGCAATCACCACTCTGCGGGCTTTCAAAAGGTCCAAAAAATCACATTTACTCACAAACAGATGGCCTCGATAAATCTCTTGTCTAAGTGTGATGTCAGACACTAATTAGAGAAAAATAATTGACATTTGGCTTTAAATTGATTTTGACAGGCAGCAGGAAGAAAGCAGTTAGAGGCAGTGCATATGACAGGATTCTGACTGCGGACTTGCTTTTTACATTCATGTGTTTGATCATGAAATGCGAATCGGAGGCGGGATGCACCACTTTTGTGTCCTACCTCACTGCTTTCTTCATCAAGAAAAGTGTAGGATGTGCTCGTCTCTGCTCTCTGCTGAACGCCTGTGACAGCTGGGGTGAACGTATGGAGAACAGTCGCTGGGGGTACATTATGGATGTTCTCACGCTTCACTGTTTCTTCCATTAAATCTTCTCATGAATCAAATTAGCTTTCTTTCCTCATCTGTCACTTTTTTTTTCTTTTTTTCTTTTTCCCAAAGCCCACCAACTGCGCTGGCCTAGCACTGCGGCCATGATAAATGCAATGACGGAGTGAATAAATTGAGGTTTATATAAATGGAATAAATAATGATAATAGAAATATTTGTGAAAAAGCAGAGCCTCATCAGAATCTACTGTGGCTGCCGGAAAAGTCATTAGCATAGAGATATATGCTTTTCCACTTTATTGGGTTCTAATTGTCGATTTCTCCGACTGGATGGCTGGCTCCCCCTGGATAATGATGCCATACAATCCTCCAAATGAGTAAAGTCGATAGGAGAGAGGGAGGCCAAGGGAGGAAAACATATGTTTTTCACAGCTAGATTTCAGGTTAAGTTAAATAAAGCGAACGCTGAATTGTGTACAATAACTGGACAGACAAAGACTGTATAAAAATTCAAAATAAATAATGTAAAAAGAAAAAAAAAACACAAACTATAGATGCACACTGAAAGATCAATATCTATAGAATGGCAATACATAATATCACAAATAAAAACTCTAGGTTGGCAGTATGTCCTCTACGATGAAAAACTCCTTTATCAAAGGAGTCCCCTCACAGCACAGAGAAAAATCATTGCTCGGGACTGTTTGCAAGGATGACTTCCCAAAGGAGTTCCCAGCACAGAGCTAGCCTACCTGATCAGTTGTCAAAAAAAGACATTTAAGCATGTTTCATGTTACAGCCAGAGTTCTTAGGCGGGGCCGTTGAGCTGACCAAGAATGATAATTGATGGTTTAGTTTGTAATCTAGCGAGCAGTGAGTTAATCACAACAGTGACACAGGCTCACGCTTTTCAGTGTCCGGGCTGCGGAGCTAAAATTTCACACTGACATGTTCCGAATTGCGACCTGTCCAGGGTGTACCCCACCCTTTGCCAGCATGAGCTGGGATTGGCTCCAGCACCCCCCCGACCCGGAAACAGAAAAAGCAGTAAACGATGGATTGATGTTCCAAATTGCACCATCCAGTCTTCACAGATATTGCACTTTGACAGCATTAAAGAAATGAAAACTATAAGCTGTTCCTTTGCTACCTCTGCCACCCCCACTATCTTTCATTTGTCAGTTGAAAAACCAAGTATATTGCGGCCCAGACATGCAGGCAGGAGAGGCAGAGAAGAAGTGGAATAAATATGATGTAATACCAAGAGGATCGAACTTCACAGGTCTGTACTTTGAAGAAAACTACAGAAGGGACTCGAGTGGAATTCTTCCGACTTCAAAAGAAATGAAGTAATAAATATATGATAGGTGTCAGCTCAAGCAAAACAACACACTGTGCTCTTGGACTATAAAGAAAGAAACTGGGGCTTTAATGTATATTTTATCCAATTCAGTCTCTTTTTTCCCAGTCAACAATACAGTTGTCTGGTTATTTCCCCCCCCCACACACACACCTCCTTAATATATAATAGATATTCAACAGTTTATCTTTCAATATGCAACATTCTGCATGAACAATTTGGAGGAACTAGTGTTCACACTGCAGTGAAAAACAAGGATGTAGACATTAGTGAGGTACAGTAAGTGGATATATACAGACTTTCCCTTGAATTGCCGCAGCCTGTATCTCGCCTTTCTCATATCAGTTGTCTACACTCATATTTTTCTTTCTCACGTGCGATATCCATGATCTGAATGTCAACTGAATCATCGCATGTACTTTTCCAAGTTTTATCATGTTGTCTGGCCTATGTAAGAAATATATGAAACACTTCTGTTACATTTCTGACTGGACAGTTCTGGAAGTATGAAGCTGACTACTGTAAGGAGGCAGACAGTTTATTGTTCAGATTGGATTAATAAATTGAATAACAAACAGAACAGTTGGCACTGGTTAGGTTCATACTTGAGGCAAATGATTTTGGGGTGTTGCATGGCTTATCTGTTCAGAGCTGGCAGACAGCACCAGGAGCCAGGAGTGAGCCAGAATTAGAACCAGGTGAGTAGACAGAACTACGGCGGCTTCATATAAAGTGAGCAAAGGCCAAAGCTGAACCAGTGGAGGATATAAACAGGAACCAGGAAATGGTAACAATGGAGGAGGAAAGGCTAAATGAGGCTGGACTGGACCCGACGAGGGTAAGGGTGGATGATCTTAAACACAAAGAAAGCAGGTTCAGGTGGATATCCAACCGGTAAGGTAACAACAAGGAGACACAGCTAAGGCACTCAGTAGCACTGTATCATCCTAACAGTCAGACTGTGGACTTGAGTGAGATGTTTATATGCAGCAATTTTCAAGAAAAGCTGAAGCAATCTTAATTATTCCAGTAATCGCCAGTGAAGAAGACCTCACCCAACAACTTTTTCTTTTTTATGCCAAATCATATCTGTAATGAAATCAACTATGTGCTGCCATGTTATTATTCCCTCTACAATTCTCAGTTTTTCACACAGAAACCGAACTTTGATGTTGCTGTTCTTTAGTAAAAGGGGTTTGAACCCCACTTGACTTTTTGATTTCAGTCTGGTTTTAGAGCTTAATACAGAACAAAAAAAAAAAAAAAAACCCTTAAAAATCTAACAAATGACTTGATTTTAATAGCTGACGGTAATGTAATGTAATTTTTTATTCTTTTAGACCGGCTGGCTTTGCTCCTGTAGATCATGCCTTTTTAATTGAACCCTGAAAACCATGGCTGGCATCAGGGTATAGAAATAATATAGTTTAATCCACGAACGCTACCATATTTCTATCAAGTTTCTCAATATCATCTCTTTTGATTTACTTATTAAAGCACTCTGTTTGTAAAATCATGTATTAAATGTGTTATATAAATAATCTGCTTTTATATCTGCCTGCAACTGCTCAGATTCTTACCTAGGGTACCTGGCTTGGATACACAGACTCGACCCTTTGATGGATCCTGCTTTGAAGACTTCAAAAACTTTTGTTAAATGCAGGATGATGCAGGATGATCCATTTTCTGACCCGTGAAGAAGAAAAAAATAATAATTTCATCATGATTTCATAATGTGGTTGAGGTAAGCTTTATCAAACTGTCAGTACTCCTATGCAGCCCTTCAAGTGAATGTTTCAGTCGAGATCAAATGGTATTTCTCATTGGTTTTTGATGTCTAATCTATATTCCAAGTGTGTTCAACAGCTAATTCAAACACATCTACATAGCTCCCTGGGGTACACATATAGGTTTTCCCATCAGTGTCAACTTAAAGGTTTGATGACTTCATCACATATTCACTTCATTCTGGATTTATTTACAATTCAGACTACTGGCAAAGACCTTGGCTCATAATTTTAGCTTTTAATTATGAAGTCCAGTCGTGCCGATGCATTCATGTAAATACTAGACTTGATTACACGCTGAAAATCCAGATATCTTACAATAGCTGGATCTGACCTCTGACGTCCTCAAAGACAGGATGTGATAACTAAAACGCTTCCACAAGCAGCAGTAGATCGTCACACAGCTAATATAAAGACATTTTATTCAAATGAAGTAACAGCTTAGCCATCACTGCAGAGTGAATCTTTACTAAGAGGTCCCTGCTGTGAGCCAACTCAAACAGTGGAGAATATATTGCGCCAGTGTACTTCTCCTAATCTCCCAATCTGTGTGACAGATATTAGCATTTAAAATAAAATTTTACAAGTCTGTGTATAATGAAATTATAAATTTATAATTATGCTATTTCAGTCTGTGTGACTGTATATGTGTACATGCAGCAATGTAATCCATTATGTTCCACTGTAACGTTGACTGTTTCCCACCCAAGCTCCCACATAAAAAATGGAAACTTGCAAACTTGCGCATGGAACGAGGGGCTGTAATAATTTAGCATTTATGACACTATAAAAAATGAGTGAACATATTATGCAAATAGATAGAGAACAACACTTTTTGTCGATTAAAATTTCATTGAAATGTAGTAAATAAAATGTTTCATTAAATGTTTATTTGGCAGCTACAGATGCTTTATCGGGTGTAAGGCTATTTACTTAGCAATTGTCTATACTGTGTTAAAAAGCATGTACAGTTGTTTGTATACTGATTTTAGGTGTGAAACTAACAAGCTTGAAAAACTGGAATAAACATTTTTGTGGGTATGTGCCCACGTGTTTTGTAAATAAATGTGTATGTATATACACTTGCAGCTTTTGGGCATCTTTTGCCGTGGTTAAGAATCGGTTATGTGTGAGGCTTCGTACTGTAACAGGCACGGCACAGACCAAAAGCTGAGCAGGAACTTGTCAACAGTTAATTCTGCTGGGAATGACAGCAAAGCCACAGGCAGGCGACAATCCAAAGCCTGAAGAGGCCAAAACAGGGAGGGAATCCAGGAAAAGGACAGGCCAGAGATGGCCAGGGTCGAAACCAGGGAAGCATTCTGGAGATGGTTACGAATGATCACGCGAGGAAACACAGGTTAAGGTGGTAGGACTGATGAGGTGGGTATTGCAGGCAGGTAGAGCCGGTACTGTCAGGAGGGATGTAAACCAGGCGTGCATTGTGACACGTACATTTTCAATGATAACATAACTTGCGCACAAATGTTGCATCAGCAGTGAGACTGGATCAACTAATATTTGAGTCTTGATCCCACCACAGATTTTCTTTTTAATTTTTTATATAAAAAAAAGTAACAAAGAACAAAAAGCATAAAAAAAATAGGGCAAGAGCTCTAATACTGAGAGAGTAGCAGAGTAGGGCCATTCCACAGGAGCAGAAAATGATAAGAGAGTTGAAAAGGTTGGAGGCTTAGGCTACCTCTGCTCCAACAGGAGGCTGTAATAATAATCTGGACAACTTGGCGCTGCTGAAATATGGATAAGACAAGAACATCTCCACTCTAAATGGCATTCAGAAGGCATGGTGAGGAAGGAACAACAGGATAGGGATGAAATGAGGAATGGTTAAAGACAGAAGGGCGTGTAGAGTGAACTTCAAGAAGAAAGCAAAACACATGCATGCAGTGGAAACATTAGACAGGAGTGAGGGAATAGAGAGGGAGAGATGACTTCAGGGAGGGATGGATTAGGGTAAAATTATGCTAATGTAGCAGCTGCCAGTCTGAATAATGTAATGAATGGGGAAAAAATCTGTATATGTTTATATCCTCCTGAATGTTTTGGGAATATACAGAATCAAATATTGCTAATTCTGGCACCAGAATGAATAATGGCAAATTAGGCCAGTTGCTCACATCAAGATCAGTGGTCCTGCAATCTCAATGTGATAACTTGATTGTTTGGAGCTTGACTCATTGGGGAAAGCAAAAATTTGGATATCTTCTTCTCTGCTGCAGAGAACTCTTTGTCTTTCACAGGCCCACTGAGTGAATGAAAATGCTACTTAACATTCAGCGTTACAACACAATTTGATCTATTGTTGCAATAATACTTATCAAACACCAAGATTAAAATGTACTAATATTGTTTCTAGCTGGCTATCAATTTTTTGTGTTTTTTTTAATAGCCCCAAGGAACAAAAGATGGGTGATGTAAAGGTATCAGGAAGTAGAAAAGTGGGGGAGTGAAAGTTGTGCGAATTTGTGTGTATGTGTTTGGGAAGGTCTGAAAAAGAGAGAGGGAAAAAGCAAGGCATGCAAGAGGAAATCACACCAGTAACAGGGACATCCCTGACTCCGGATACTGGACTGCCTGTTTGTACAAGGTGACTCATTTTCCACTTCACTGGCAGGTCATGTTCAACACAGCATCCCTACAGGTATGGTTTAAAAACACACACACATACACTCAAGCCAAAAAAGTCTGAACTGACACAAACACACACACACACACTATAATTTCACCGTTAAAAGTCTCAGTTGAACAAGTTTCACAGACAAATGGGGAAAAAGCTGAGTTACTGGGGAAGGAAAGAAAAATGAGTCGTTTTCAAGAAAGCTATTATTTTGGCACTGAGTGTGACAAAGTCTCAGACTGTGATCTATGAGACAAAATCCCGACTCTCTTAGTTTGAGATGTGCTATCCCCAGCAGCACATTTATTACCAGCGTGCTGTCACTTTACAACAGTTGTTGCCTTGTAATGGATGTCGTTCCTATGGAAGCTTTCGGCATAGCCATATTTTTTATCTACATACAGTATTTTTAAGTGGCGGACACTCCAGCCTTTTTCTCCTCTGTCTCTTGAATTGCTGCTATGTAACACTTACGCCAAAGAAATGGTGCATGGTTTATTTATCATGTCTGAATGATGGTGACCGTGATGGAGACAGGGCAGCGTGACATTCGTCCAATCAAGCTGGCATAAGCAGATGAACAGCTAGGTAGGCAGACAGAAAAATCAATAACCTGCAACACTGCTGTGTGATGAAACATTGGAGTTTGCAACCAACTGAGCAGTGGATATATTTAACATGCAAATTTTTAAAATGAAATTTTTTGATAGATTGGTATAGCATTACTTTATAAGTCTACGGCTGTGTCTTAATTCAGTGCCCACATACTTCGGGGCATCTATTTGAAGAATGATTCTTGAAGGCTCTTTAAATTGCAGCTAGAAAATAAAGCCTTCTTCCCCTGGGCAGTGAAGGCTCTATTAGGTGGATACTTCATTGCCCAGTTGATAGCAAAGTTCATCACGCATCAGGTATATAAATAATAAATAAACAGCACTTAGCTTGTTCAGGTACGTCTTGGGTTTGACGTCAGTCAATCAGTCCATTTCAGTTGGGCCTTTACAATTTAGGACAACTACAAAGAGCCACAACGTTATCCATCTTAAATGTGGGTTGGTTTTTTTTTCTTAGCATCATGTGGCCATCCCTGCATGTGCTCTGTTTGAGATTTGAGTTCTGAATCTGTCTTCCCATATTTTACACACCAGGATAAATGGCCACTGTCACTTTCCTTCTGAGGAACTCCGACTCTGCTCTCTCCAAGCCTCAGTCCTGCTGACAACAGCAGAAAAGAAGTGACACAGCGTCGTCAGAACAATGGCCAGGCAAAATGTCTGTGCTCATTAAAAAAGGGAAAAACACCTGACCTTATGAAATGGGGTATCATTTCAAATGTGAGTTCGTGTGTGGGGGTGAGCGTGTATTCATAGAGGTTCTAAATGTTAATGTGACTTAAGGCCCTGAGAGAGAGAATATCTGACCAGTTAACTGCAGATGACTCTGCCCCACCCCCCATTTCGATTTAAATTGGTTCATTTTACTTTATGTTGGGTGTGTTCATCCTCCACAGTGAGCCTTTGTTGGGCCTCTAAATAAACATTTGTTATGGGTGGGTGTGACTGCGATTTCGCAATTTGGTGGTCACAAGGGGAGAATGAGGTGACATGATTTGATAGGCTGATAGGGAGTCGGGGGGATGTAGGATTTTGTTGCTACCCTAAAAAAAAAAAAAAAACATCCGCGGGCATCCGCCATATGCACAGACAACAGCAGAAACAGCAAATATCCTCCTCACTTTTATTTCCCCTTCCCCTTCTGCTTTCTTAACCATGCCCTTTTCCTCTTTCTCTCAGTCCCTTATGCCATAATATCAACAACTTTGAGTGGCATGTGTGGCATAAGTGTGTGCGCCTAAGTGTGTGTATATTTATGCCCAGCATTTAGACAGTGTAACAAGCCACTAATAATAGACTCCATTCAGGCCTGCCAGACAGACGTTGTTATTACACCCCTCCCCTCAATTACCACCAGCCACTAGTCACTGGGGTGAATACTCTTTGGCACACACACACATGCATACTCACTCATGCGTGCACAAATGCAAACAAGCCACACGCAGACACAGGGAGATGAGGATGCTTGAAGCAGGGAAATTGGGATGGAATAGTAATCGCCATCCCACAAAGTCAAATGTGACAAGAAAATCTCCACCTCCGCTCTATCCACCGAGCACTTCCCTGTGCTGGTTCGGCAGAATGTGTGAGACATTATGCAAATTAGGAGATGACGGCACTTACACATGACTGACAGGCTCCCTAAGCAGCGATCAGCATGTGCGGTTTCTCATTGGCCAGAGCTGCGCGACTGTGTTGTGACAACTGAAGTGGATATACCCTCCTGACTCTCAGGCATTTAATCACGTCTCTCTATTTGTCTCGGTCCCTCTCTCCTTCTGTGTTTGTCTCCTCGCCTCTTTTGTCTTTCCCCATCTCTGCAGTTATCTACTTGTGTCGTTCCAACCCTCCATCACAGCGTGCACCTTACCGACCTCCTCCGTTCGTTACTTTACACAGTTAAAAAGAGTGCAGATCAAGTTTGCTTTCAGGGAATGAAAAAGTACCTGTGAAAAAGTGGATGAACAACAACCTCCCCAGTCATTTAGTTTTGCACCTCCATGCAGTCGGGACAGTTAATTATGTTGCTACTACTGAATCAGGGAAATGCTGTATGCTGTAGTTTGTAATGTGGGATGGTTTAAGTGGAAAGAGGTCACCAGCAGAAGTCCAAGCAAATGTAGTTATCTAAGCAGAAATATTAGATGTCAACAGGACTTTCGACACTCTCACTACTTTATTTTGTACTACTCGACATCGGCCTGATGATGCATGGTCTCCACAGCATGAAGTGGTTAACAAAGTGCACAGCCCTAATGTTATGTCAACGTGCAAGTGTTTCTAGTCAAATTCTAAACATCATCGCCAACGCATTTTTACGTTGTTCCACATTTACAGAACCCAACGGCCCTGGAATCCACTGAATGAGCTCAACTTTCTGTAGAGCTTCTACTTTATCAAACTTTCTGACACTGTAAGATTTCTTTCCATCCATCCATTATCCAACAATTCACCAAGCAACTTAATGTGCATATCGTCGCACTCCGGGAGTGCTTGGGGGAAATCCATGCATGCACAGCGAGAACATCCAAACTCACAACACAGAAACACTCCAGGCAAGGACTTTTAACAAACTTTCTTCAGTGCTAACCACTGCTCCACTCTATTGCTCAAAGAGAAATTCAGAACTTCTAGTATTTTTGGATAAAATACAAACGAAAAAGGATTTGAAGTTTTGATTGCAGTAAGTTCTTGCAAAATTGACAAAAATGCTGCACTATTTTTCTTAAGATCCAAATATTACTTTTGTTCTGAATGGCTCAGAAGGGTCTTTACTGTCAGTTAAAACAAAATTAAAACTGTATCAATATGCGTACAGGCTGTGTTAAGGCCGGACCAGAATTTTAGACATAAACTCGTATTTGTCAGTGTTTCACGCTCAGTGCAGCGGCCCACTGAGCAGCTCCATCACACTGCTCTTTACGGGGTCTCAGAGACAGCCTGTAATGTGCCATCAGCTCTATTATTGAATCTAAGATGATATGACTCAAATATAAGTGAGAGTTGTTCAGTTAGATTTCTTAGCGAGTTAAGTGCTGAAGTAGCTGATTTAAAATTTACTGATCTATTCCACAAAGTGCCTTTTCTTATTTCGTCTATTTTCATTCTTGTCTTGTTAGAGATGAAAAAGAACAACACAATTGAATCAACGAAAGGAGCCACAGCAAACTACAATCTGAAACTGACAAATAACACACTCCTCAGGCTGCTTTTGCTGCAGTGCTTCTGGTAAAAACAAACTTCAAAGTCAAAAAGCTTTGCTATAAAGTAACAACAAAGAAATATTGTAGAGTGAATAGACATAAACTAAGGCTGAGATATTTGCGATGCATTTCATTACAGCCTGTCTCATAACTTTCATAACTAGGGCTTTATGTCTGGTGGACGATAGTCAGAACAGTATAAGAGCAACCGCGCACATAGTTCTCAGCTCTAAGGCTTTAACACCCGAACAGAAGGAGGCTCCACCCTATGGCATATATCAACAGCACACAAAGCTCTCCCAGCTGAATCATCACAACAGCAGATTTACAATTGTGGTCTGATTCTCTGATTAAAAAAAAAAAAAAGTCACTCCATTATGAATCCCCAGGTTTGCATCCATAACAAAACACCAAATCCAATCACCAAGCTTAAAATTCTGTTTCGTGCTGCTGACACTACCGAGAAAACAGCTTTTAAAATTCGATTCTGGAAAGTCAGAAAAGGTCGTACAACTCTTCTCACAATCTGGCTGGCTGTAAATCAAGCTTCATTTGTCAAATCACTTTTATTCCTCTTTACACCAGTTTTCATCGTAGTGGTTGCTCCTTGAAGGTCAGCATTAAAGATGAGAATGAAAAAGGTTGATGCTACTTTTTCATCAAACTAATCATAATATAGTGGATTATAAAACCCACTTTTAAACAGCACCGATTCAATTTACAGTTTAATGATTACAATCCCCGCTTATCCCCATCTCAAACTAATGCTGTAAAATGCAACAAAACTGAAATTCATTTCAGCTGTGCGTAAGCCTAAACATTCCCTCAGAGCTTAGCGAGTCAAATACCTTGCATAAATCATCTCATGATGAAATATCACATATGAATAAATTATTAATCACAACATAAGCAAGTGTACAGCTGACTTATCAGCTTTTACAGATGGGAGGAGGTGAGAGAGGGGAAACAGGGAGGACGGCGCAACTGAAGGAGGAAAATCCCTTCCTTTAAGACCCCTCCGACGTGTTGCCTCCTCGGCAATGAACACATTGTGAGGGATTAGCCTGCCTACGGAACAGTGGATTTTATCAATGCCATCAAGCAAGTCCAAATCCTGTTTTTAGCAAGCAAGCCTATTAATTTAGCTAATGTGAGTAATCGTTGATCGTTATAGCTGTGCTTGCAGTAGTTTGTCAGGAACATGCTGCCGTGTGCAAACGTCTTAATCAGTGGAACAACATCATGCTGTCTGTGGCGACGTTGCCCTCATCGGTTTTTATGACAGTGGAGTAGATTCCATATAACTGTCCACCCACTGGGTGGGTTGCAACAAACTCAATCTGCAATGGTGATTGTGTTCAAGCAGAAAGTCTCGATTGGCATAATTGGGAAGAATCTGGATTTAAGTCATGTGCAGTAAAAGTAAAGCACCTCTTGTATGTGAATAACTGGCCACAGAACACAGATCCTGCATGATTAATAGGACAGTAACCAGTCTATTTGACATGTAAATTAGCTGATGATATTACTGAGCACACAGTTTATCTACATGATAAAATGTTCACTTTACATAACAGCATGGCGGAGAATTAAGTGTTAGCACGTAGGCAGTTTTCACAGATTTAGGAAAATGAGAAGTGAAATGAAAGAGCGGGACAATAAGATGTTGAACCTCCTTCTCGCTTTGATCCTCTTAGATTCTTCACTTTGTTTAGACTTCTCTTAGTCTCTCTCTCTTTTAACCTCCATATTTCTCTCTGTTCCACAAGCACATTGCATGACACTTTCGCAGAGGAAACTGTTTTAATTTTTGTATTCCATCTGCCTTCTGGGGGGGTAAGATGCATATATTTCACACCAAAGTCTGTGTGCTTAAAGTTTCTCTTTTATCAAATCCTTTGAATCTCCTCAGGCGTTTCAGTCAAATCCCCCCACAGCAAGCGCAAACATTTGGGTTTAGATGGTGTTCCACACTCACTGCCCTATGTCTGAACTTGCAGTCTGTCATATAATTTCAGTGTCACGCTCACTTGGAGAAAAAGCCAGAGTCTCCCCATGGAAATGATTTCACTATGGGGAATCCAAATCAAGGAAGGTGAGCAACTTATGGGAGCCGTAACAAACGCATTAAAACAAAGGGCATGTATTTGGCCTTGTTTCTGTATAATAATAATAATAAATAATTTAGAAAACGTGACACAATGAAAGTATTTTTAAATCTCTGATTTAAAAGCTGCCACTGACTAGGCCTGTCATATTTCCTCGGGCGGGGTATTTCAGATCCTCAGGGCTGTGAAAAACTGTGTCCCCTTTTAGTCTTCAGTCAAGGGTCTGGAACAGATAGCAGTGCCCGAGGATCTCATAATGTGAGATTGCAAAGGGCGAAAAGATCTGAGATATTCTGACAAGTCAAACCATGCAAAGCCATGTAAGTACGTATAAATGCTCACTTGAATTGAAAGCCAACATGAAGAGGCTAAAACCACTGTGATGTTTTCGAAGTCAAAGAGCCCGGCATCAGAGTTCTACAGCCTGCAGCTGGTGTACAGTTTTACTATTTAGGCACGTAACAAACCTGATAAAAGAAGCTATCCCTGATCAAACAAACAAAAGATAGCTTTTTTATGTATCCTCAAAAGTTAAGATCGCTTAAATTTTGTTATATGTTAAGTTACAGTCAAAAAAGAAATCTGCATTTCTAGCAACTGGCTCAATGTACCCAGGAATAGGAGGAGGTATGGGAATTTGTGCGGCTGGAGGCAATAACCAGAATTTTTGTTTTGGTTACATTTTAAAGAGGAATATTCTTAAATATCTACGCTACTTAACACTCTTAGGAAGAGCTATTTATTCCGAAGTCAGTTGTCTTAGAATATGAAACTGTGTGCCATTAGCATACCAGTGAATAATATTATCTGAGGAGAGCATGTAAAACGATTAATAAAAAACACAACTGCATCCAACATTGACCCTTGAGCTACCCCTCACTTTACTGTACCAAATGAAAGCCTGATGTCGATGGACATAATTTTCTTTCTGAACAAGCGGATTTTAAAAATGCCCGGTCATTTTCTCAGTCTGGCTGGTCAAATATCATTATCGATCGTATCAAAAGCAATTCTTAAATCGACCAGTCCAAGAACAGAACATGTGCTATTGTTCATTAAAAAGGTCACTCATGGCTTTAAGAGGTGAACTGTCTGTGCTGTGCTGGGAATGAAATTGGAAGGTGTTTTGGGTTTTTTTTTTTTTTTCTTTTCCACAGCAGCAAGAAGTTCTTTGGCCTCAATCTCTTCGGTTATAGAGACAAAATGGCATTTTAAAATAGGTCAGTATATTTTGAGAAATATATTGGCAAGTCAAGACTTAAATGGCTAAAAAGCAACAGCTTTCGGGTAGGTAGGGATTGTTGCCGCCTGACACAGACCCAATGGCTTCTTTAATTGAAAATTGTTGGCATTTGTGTCCTCATGAGGCGGTCCTGATGTTTCTGCTTGCATCGGAGATAGCAACAGCTGCAGGGCTCTCAGAATTTGCATTTGAATTTCTCTAATCACAGTGGCTCTAACCACAAAATTAAATTCAGACATACTCACATCTTAGTCTGTCACCCATCCAGACGCTTTTTCTCGAAAGAGATTGATTAAACATTGTAATTGGATGAAGGGAGAATTTTTAGCTACCTCAAAACCAGAAATCTAGAAACCAAAAGTGACTTGAATGAGAGGGAACTTATTTTTTTAGTGACTTCACTTCAGTGGCACTTTAAACATGACATGATAATGTATTGAGCATATCCCTTTAGATCATTTGAATGGTTCTCAGCACATTTGCCATTAAATAAACCAGGCAAAAAATGCAAAGGAGTGAGAATGTGACCCTGTGTCTGGCACAGGCAGTCAACTGTTGGCTTGCGAGGTGAAGAGCAGAGAGACCAGCGCATAAGCCGATTTAACACGAGTTGAGGTTGAAGATGGAGCTGCAGCACTGGCGCATACATGTCTGAGAGAGCAGATAGAGAAATAAAATGGGACAGAGAAAATCAATCCTATCAGACAGTGGTGGCGGTGGTCGTTTCATTTCAAATAATGATCGCAAAGAGTGCTCTGCAGCTCCGCCCTCAGCCTCCTTCTTGCTAGTTATGTCTTGTTGCCTCCCTCTTTCCTATTCTCACAGATGTATAAAATATATTTTCTTTTACGCACTGTAAAGTGAGATGATGAAAGACTGATTTCTGAGTATTTTTGTTACATAGAGAATAGAGGAAGGTTGCCGTCTATTTATTATTTACCTTTGATGAAAGGCATATGTTTCTCAAAGGAAACTTTTAGATTGCTCATCTTAAAAGTTTGTCACGTTTTTGTGTCTTTTATGGATAAAATAATTCCTGTAGTTTCATCCGTTAAAAGTTTAAAAGCAATGCTGGGTTTTCCCTATAAATTGCATAATGATCATTTCAGATTGATCATAAATGTCTGTTTTGATACATATCCTGCTGTAGTAAAGAGCATCTTGCCGCAGTCAGCAACAGCCGATAGTAAAATGACATTCACAGTCACTCATCTGCCTCAAGATTCTTGACATGAATGATGAATGGCTGTCATTGTTCATAAAAATCTATCAGTAGAGCCATTTAAAGTAAATCTGATCCTCTCTAACTGCACAAACAGCACCCAATCTGCTGTTTCATCCTTCCACTTCAGTTCAATCAGTCTTGTAGTTATCAGAGAAGCAATAGGAAATGGGTTTAATTTTTCTACTTTAAATATTGCAGGACAGCAGCAGAGTTACATTTAGAGGAATCCCCAGAAATATGTCAGTAATGCATGAAAGGGTTTAAAAGGCCCCTTTAGTTTATAGCAATCAAATCAAAATAGTCCAAAGCTGAAGTAATAGTCTGTATAATGGTAAGGTTTTTATTGAAGACGGAGAGGAAAAAAAAACAAACAAACAGGAATCCTATGTATCCTGGACAAACTCGAGTTTCAAGTCCCAGCATTGACCTTTATATTAGATTCAAAGGTGTAATAAAAGCATTTAACCTTTCTATCTGAGTCATTGTACCCTTTTCATTTGGGTGTGAGGAAAATGTTATTAATCGTGGGACTATCTGATGAGGGACCTGGTTTGATTAATTGGAGCTTGCTGGGGGACAGTCAAATAAAATTTAAATTAAATCAGATTTATTTATAGCGCCAAATCATAACAAAGTTACATCAAGGCACTTTACACATAGAGCAGGTCTAGACCAAAGTCTTTACGGATTTGTTAAACAGACCCAACATATCTCTCCAAGAGCACGGAAGGAAAAACTTCATTTAAGAGGCAGAAACCTCGAGCAGAACCGTGCTCAGGAACCAAACCCACGACCTTCTTATTGTGGGGCAACAGCGCTAACCACTATGTTGCCATAGTACTAACACTGAACTGCATGCTCAAAGTGGTACTTATAGAAGTGTGCGTGTTGGTGGTGAAAAAAATATCTTGATGCCTTTTAACACAAAACATATCCAAACTGAAATATGAGATCATAAAATGAGGTCCCAACAATTAAAGATAAAGAACAGAACATGGCGTGACACAAATTGTCATTGCTCATTCGTTCTGCAGTGGACAAAGAAGAAAATAAGATATATCAGAGATGCATAGCTGTCAAGCTCTCAGTCATGAGGGTATTAAAATGTAATCAACAGGTTTAAAAGGCTATAATAAGGTGGTAATAAGATAATCAGTAACTGAAACTGAGAATTCTAGCTGCATATAATCTGCTGTTTCTCCATTTTGCAGCAGATCAGATTGAGACTGTGAGTGAAAGTGAATCCATCTGGCTCTGTGGGATGATTTTTCAGTATTCAGTTATTTTTAGATTTAAAAAAAAAAAAAAAAAAAAAAGTTTTTCATCCTGCTCCTCAGTGAAGAACAAATGACAAATGGCAGAAGTTTTTCTGAGGGAAACCTGGAGGTTGGCCCAGCTTTACTCATGGCACACAGAAAATCAGCTGCACCGGAAAGACAAATGTGTTCTGATATCATACGATGTGACATGATGCGTGGTGCTGCACGGATGGAAAGTGTGAAGCGCGGTGAGAGGCGAGGAGGGAGGATGTAAACTGCTACAGAGGATGAGGGCACAGAGGAAAGGAGGAGAAGAAGCGACTTGTGAAAAGAGTCGCTGGCATTCAGGGGATGTTTATATCTGTATGCGTGCATGTAGGCGTTGCTGTGGCATGTGTGCATGTGACATTAGGGTTCATCACGATCTGTCTGCAGCTCCGTTAAATGTCATTCGCTCACAAGCGCAGACGCAGGAGAAGTGTCCTTTGTAGCTGTCACTCTGGTGTGACATACAGCGATCGCAATCTTGTTTGCTCATCGACCTATATCTGTCCGGCATTGTGTGTGAGAGCGAGTGAGTTGTTTTTTTTTTTTACACAGGCGTACTTCGTCGAGAAGTCAACAGAGAAAAATAAATGGAAAAGATAATATATACAGGATTACGCATACATTCATGAACAGGATTTCTGCCTGTTGTAACAGAATTCCAAGCACCTTGTGTGAACTGAGAAAGTCGTGCTGCCAGCTGTGTACAGGATGACACAGGGGAGTTTTATATGTGCAAACACATAAACAGCAAGCTGCAGGGGAGACTCCATGAGGGACAAGGTCATCATGCTGACCTGAGGGGGCTGACTACATATGTCAGTCACATACCCTCACAGTCAGCAACAATACCAGCTTTTACTGGGGGAAAATGGTCGCACAACCCAATGATACAAGTATTGACGGCTAATGCTTACATGGCTATTCACCACTGTCGCCACCAGAGCATTTCCTTTTGCTGCTGAACGGACCATTGAATGGAAGTCGCCAAAAGCACGGTTGTTTCATATGAACATAAATCTGAGAAGAGTGGATTGCATGAATATATGCCTGACATCTGTGCCCCTTCTTAATGCCTTTCTTTGTGTAGGGCAAACACAGCCATGCTTTTAGCTAGTCTTTCCACTCAGTGTTCTTTGGCAAAATAATCAGCCTCTGAGGTTGTCGTGGTTCTTCGCATGGGTCATCAATATGTATTTACGTTTGTGTGTATATAAAGGCCCAGCAGTGTTTTCATATGCACGAGTGTATATATAAGCTTTTGTGCTCCATTTCCTGCATCTTTGTGTGTGTGTGTGTGTGTGTGTGTGTGTGTGCGCGCGCGTGCTGTCTGTTTTGCCAGAAAACCCCACATCCAATAGGCATCCCTCTGTTAGACAAGAGCTCTTTTACAAAAGCTTTATTGCAGCTGGGATGATATTAATGTCGATGCACAAACACTGGCTCCAAAACATTTATGTGCCAAGAAACACTTTGGCAAAGCAACAACATGCCAAACATTAGTTTATGAGATCTGAAGTGAAGGCCAGGAATCAAAATGTGCAACATGGGTTGGTTTGAATTTTTTTGGAACTTCTTCTCTTTCCTTTCAAAATCAATTCAGACAGCTTGGGATGAGGGGTCAGGGTTTCTCATGTTGATTCCCAACTATTTTTACCGGTTCATTTAAATTTCATGCATCTGTTATGTATAAAAACGAATTAAATTATTGCTAGAATTATCCTAATCATGTATTTTATTGTTTAGGGTAAAAACAAACTCACATTTAAATAAGATTGTAGTAATTTATTATGCGGTCATGAATACACCCACTTCAGTAACTGTGCAGCACGCTCCTGAAAGGCCTCGGGTTGTTAAAGAACGAGCAGGAGGCGAAAAAAGCCAATTTCTTAGTTTTCTCTGATGCTAACTGTAGTTTCTTGGTTGGAGAGGCAAATGTCGCTTGACAACAGATTTTGCTTGAGAATGGCTTCAGCTATTATGGAGACAGCTCCTCATGTGTAAAGGAATAAAGTCTGAAGCAAAATTTCTTTGTAAAACTGTTCATGCTAATGCCGGTTATGCTCAGATGATGAAAGGGAAAAAACACATGCCTTATGCTTGCTGATTGCTTTATCATAAACACTGAATATTTTTAACTCTGCACCTGGTAAATAAAAATATTAAGAATGAAAAAATATCCAGACAAAGGAATAGCGAAGTATAACTCCATCTGTACATCTTCTACTTTTGAAATACAAGGTGCTGCAAGTGATCCTGCTCTCATTCCTGAGCTGATACACTGCTGGACTTGCTGGAGAGCATTTGATATTTCACCACCACCGTCATATGCTGCTCCAAGCTGGCACGTCTGCGCTGCTGATGTGTTCCTTTCCTGTTGCATCTTTCATGAACTAGCCAGCCCCCTTGTTGACTTGTTTCTTGAGGAACCTGATTTAAAACCTGTGTGCTACAGTATTTCAAGGATGGGTTGCTCTGCGCAAGAGCCACTGTCACCCTTTGAAATGATAATGGGGCCACGCAGACTAAGAGATGCAGGTGAGAATGGCGTGAGGATAGAGATACACTGAGAGATGCAGAATGTGTGGATGGAGGTTTTGGCTGCGACGCGGTCGGTCGGTAGATGGAAAAAGGAATGATGATGACTACAGTTACACAATGAACATGGGTACAGGAAAGGCACAATATTTATATAAAGGTATGAGTGAGGAGTGTGTGGGTAAAAGAAATAAAAAGAGAAGAGATGAAGCCAAGTGGCCTACAGTTATTTGGATTGGGTGGTCAGGATTTATTTACATCTAGCCTTTCCTCTCTCTTGCGTTTGGAGATAGTAGCTGTTTGCACTCCCAAACCTTGAGGGAGGAATAACAATTTGGTAGAATTAGCATTTGTTATCATTTAATGCATGGAGGTGCATGCGGTACTTCTGAATAAAAACAATTTCTACCGAAGTTTGACACGCAACGTACATTGCTTTCACCTAATAGCCTGGAACTGTGCCGCTGATTAACAAACAACGGGCTGACTCTGACTCATGCAAACTTCATTTAAATTATTTTCAGAGCTGAAATAAAGTTTTTCAGCAGAAGTCTCCGCCTTCCAATTTCAATGTTTTAAAATAAAAATAGATTTTTCATGAAACCATTGTAGGACAGCATGGCGGCATAGTGGTCAGCAGAAAAAGAAGGTTGCAGGTTTGGTTCCTGCCTCGG
The DNA here is from genome assembly GCF_900963305.1 of Echeneis naucrates. Lineage (NCBI taxonomy): Eukaryota > Metazoa > Chordata > Actinopteri > Carangiformes > Echeneidae > Echeneis > Echeneis naucrates. The sequence continues at coordinate 17,587,460 of NC_042514.1, forward strand.
GGCTTTTAACTGCAGAATTCGTATGTTCTCCTCATGATTGCACTGATTTCAGGTACTCTTGTATCCTGAGTGTGAGTGGTTTATGGTCTCTGTCTCCAATGTGAGCTGGGATTTTGGCTCCAGCGCCCCCCCCCCCCCCCATGTCCCAGATAAACAGATAAGCAGCAGAAGATGAATGAATGAATGAATTAAACTTCTGTGGTAATAAACAAACTCCAACTCATAAAACCAGTTCAATCATGATGAATCCATAGTGTTTTCTGTAATTAGTGAAGGTGACCTATCTTAAGACGACTGACGTCAGCATTATCTGGTGGCCAAACCCTTGCACCTGACACTTCACCTGATAAATCATCTTGGACATATCCAGGACATGAAGAAAGAATTACCAAAAAATGGTTTAATCTGGATTCTTTTCTAATCTGGATGTATGGAGCTATATAGTTTTACATCGGCACTGTTCTGTGCTGCAGTGTGCTGAGTAGGCAGCATAAAACAAAAGGATGCAAGACAGCAGGACAAACTGGCGGAAAGAGCCGGCTCTGTGATTGGAGGCAGCTGAGAGTAATGAGTAATTCTGAACATGTTTGAGAATGATTACTGCCCATTGTTGGGGTGAGATTACCCTTTTGTGCTCTTTTCTAAAAGAAAATGATTTTCATATGATGAAGGTCATGAATACCTTGAGCAAAATACAGCACTTTCTCTGTCATTGATAATATTATTTGCAGTTTTCCACTGCTGGACCTTCATCAAAATCCTGAACATGTTGCCATCTCAGGTGAGAGGCTTCGGTATGAAGGGACCTTGGTTGTCAGCGTAATGATAGTGACGACACTGCACTAGACCCTCATCCCCATAGTTACAATTATAAGCAGTCATGACTTGGTTAGTTGAAGCACTAAACTAATGATTTGAGCTAGAATAAGTAACTCCTCAGCATCGCATCTTCTCTGTGTAGACGTTCACAAGAATAACACGGTGAAGGTTTCTAGAACTGCAATGAATAAAAGAAACAACTTCAGCCGCGACCTTACATGTGACTCAGATCCTGCTCTTCTATGTCACACTCCTGTCTTTTGCGAACACAGCAATCCATCCACCGCAGTTTCATCCTCATGTACTTAGATGCTCTATAAACTAAATGTTACCAGACCTTTCCCTTTGCTCTTGTGATGATTACTGTAATCACTAGATGTCACTTGATAGTAAAATATAACTCTGGGTCATAATAACCTGCTGCCTCATGTTCTACAGGAAAGAAACCAGTGAGTGTTTATTTCCTTAGTTTGAAGCTGTGAGGTTGCTCGATTAAAAAATAAAGTGGTCTGAAATGTGTTTTTAGCAGCCGTTTGACTTTATCTATGTGGAGCAGGCACTCTGTCTCCCATGCATTACTTTTCCCCCTACACACTTAAACCTACTCCCACCGCTGATTTGCATCAACAACATATTCCTGCTCTGCATCCTGCAACCTGCTCTGCATCCATTTCTACCTCAATCCCCTCAGCTGCTCTCTGCACTTGGAATAAAGGGATGTTTTGCTCGCTAGTTGTGTGTCAGCCCTTAAAATGTGTCTGTGCAATTCAGTCTTAATTATATCGCATTAGCCGCCATATCACGCGGAAAGGCGTCTGCGTAAAAGGGGTCGCTAAACATATTTGGCCTGTAGCTTTAGTCCGTTGGGTATTCAGAGTGTGGCTGCCATGTGTGAGTGGGTCAGTGAGTCAGTCAGTGTGTTACTACATAGACTTGTGAGTATGTGAAAGACTGAGTTTAAACAAAAACTATTACATATAGATACACACGTATATAAACACAAGCACACACACATATCACACATATCTTTATCTGGAAGTAGCATTTGAACTGCATATCAAAGTGTGTGCAATCATATATATGCACTTTACTCGGCTCGGGTAGAGAGTCTCGTTGCCAGTGTGTGTGTGTGTGTGTGTGTGTATAAGCTATCTGTTGGGCCACAATGCACACCATTCGACCATCAAACTCATGCAGACCATGTCACACAGATGTTTACTGCCCAGGGTTTTCCATCCGCCTCTCCCAATCCTCTCCTATTAAGCAGCTCTGCGCCGTGTGCACAGATGTAAACTAAACAGGTCATCTGAATTTTATTTCCCTTCTGTCCTTTGAGATTTAACCAGCTTTTGACAATGTTAACTGATATGGGTTGTTTCAACAAGTAATCCCTCTCCTGTGTAATCTTCTGGAGGATTACGCTTGTGAAAAAAAAAAAAACAAACAAAAAAAAAAAAAACGGGATGGTTGCCCTACTGCCTCCCTAAACTGGTGTCCCACAACATGGTGATGAGAGGTGAGAGGCTTGAATCATTTTAAAGCAGTGATGCAGGACTTCATTCAAACCCTCTAATTCTGCGTCGCACATTGCTTTTTTGGTGATTTAATTCCTCGTGTGATGTGTCATGTTTCAACTCCGTCAAGACTGTCAATCCGCCCAGCGAGTCTGTAAAAAAAAGCTCACACGCAGGTACTCTCTTCAAACTGCTATCTTCAAGTGCCTGCTCTATTTTGTGCAGGAGTAGCTAACTAAGGAGTAATTAATATTGGAGTATGAATTTCATTTGTCCAGCATCAGTGTATACATAGCAAAACGCTTTTCTCTGTTAGGTTAATTATTCTTAAGAGAGAGAAGTAAATATCTACTCAAAAAAGCTCACTCAAAAATATACAGCAATGCTGAGAGTCCTCTAATGAAACTTGCACAGCCATCAATCTATTAAGACATTTAAATAAGTCTCAAACATTAGTCAATACACTTGTAAAGCACTAAATGTATAGCCAATACTCCTCCAAACTATAATGCAAATGTGTCTGCCGGAGAACAGAACGTGCTGCTTTTGCTGCTGAGATGCTTCCAGGATTACCCTGAAAGATGAAGAGACACAGACAGAATGTACGGCTGCTGTATCTAGTTGACATCCAGGGTAACATACTTTCCTGGAGCAATCACAGCTGTTGCAGTGTGTGGAAATGTGTGCTTTCATTCAAATTGCAATGGTACTCAAGACATGCTGGTGTGTGCACAGAGCAGTCATAATTTGCAAAATGAGCGTCATGTAATGTCATGGAACATGAAGGGAAATTATGCTTTCATAAGATGCCCACTGGACTCACAGGGTCAGCCCTCTCTCCTTCAGGCACTAGTCTGGAAATCAGCTATAGTCTCAGGTTTCAGTTTGGCATCTATTCATTACTGCATCATCGAGTCAGTGGAAGCCGAGAATATGTAACAAATAAAACCCAAAAGATCGGAAGTACTCTGAATCAGCCTGTTAGTATCCGATACTCTGTAGTGGCTGTGTTTCAGACCCTCATGATGCAAAAATATTCAAATGTCCTTCTTTCCCCTCTGGGTAAATACCATGGCTTCAAAATGTACAGGAAGATGTCACAGATTGTTGTGAATTTGAGTGCATGGTACATTACACAACAATATGCTTCAATTATCTTCTCAGATATTAGCTGTATGTTATATGTAATAGCTGCGGACATTCCAGTAAATGCATCCAATTTTTGTCAAACTGAAGATTAGTACAGCGTCCCGGACAATGCCTCAGTAAAAACAAGAGAAATTAAGAGTTAAAAAGCTTGTACCAAAGGGAGGATATTTGAATACCCTTCAGCCAATTCATCTGTATTTATACAAAAAAATTCAGACAGGCAAGTCAGTACGGAATAAATATATGTGGAAATAACCAGCCAGTGACCCATTTTCAGAACCTCATTCTCGTCTATAAACATTTTTCTTTTTTCTTTTTTTTTTGTGAGTAGTTGCAGACGCTTTGGCACAAGTTGACCCAGTCACAGTGCCACAGTCCTTTTCCACCAGCTCAGCCCTCCTTTAGGGCTAAGGGAGAGACTTGTTAAAAATCAGAATGGATGGCTATTCCAAGGGTTTTCTGCTGACAGTCACCTATTGTGACTGGGTGGATGTATTAATACCGGGGGGGAGGGGTATGAATCACCCGCGCTGCACTGGAATAAACTCTGTTCTCGTCTCTCACACTCTGGGATGTCTTTCCCCGAGCTGCTTTTTCTCTGTCGGCAAACAGGACATTTCTCTCTGCTTCATTCCCTATTCAATATACTCAAATTAGTCTTAGTACTTTGTGTTTGCACACAGCGCCCACTGACTAATTCAAAGTTGAAATTTGTACACATTTTCATTCATGAATGCTCCCTCATTAGTAGAGAGCCATGTACAGTTGTGAATGAACTGTCGTAATACTCTGGCAGCTGTTTACTTGCTTTTCTGCAGTTTATGCTGATTAGTCTCTACTGTGAGACAGACAAACACTCTGGAGGATGTCAATTAATGTTCTTTTTCTTTTTTTTTCTCCAACACAGACTGCTTAATTAAGCACAGTCAGCCTCTTCAGCGCAGATTTACTAAAATGGGAATTAAGATCTTTATTCCACAAATTCAGAATGCCAGTAAGTAATACTTATAAATCATCTGGGTTATCACCTGTTTTTTCTTCTTGTCAAAATAGGGTATGATTAAAACCTCATTTGCAATTGTCAAGTACTTTGATGAAGGGATACAGATCCAGATGCTTTCAATTACAGAACTTTTATCAAAGAATCATTCTAACGTCTTCATATTTTTAGTAAGACGACAGACAGTTAAACAGACAGACATGTTATTGGTTGCAGGGACAGCAAAGTCAGTCTCCCACACTTTGGCCCAGGTTAGAATAGATCAACAAGCACCGGATTGGATTTATGGTCTGCTGGCAGTCAAGACATTTTTGGCCATGAAGTTGGACTGCTTGACTTTAGTCATTCTCTGGATTTTCATCTGAAAAACCATCATCAAGTAATCATTATTTTTAATTAGCCCATTGCTTATCACTGAGATACTGAAGTATAGTGTCACAGAGCTCCTTGTGTGGTTGCTTAAATCATATTATGCATATGGTTTAAATGACATTTACACAAAATAAATAAAAGGCCCTTCTATCTATCAATCTATCTATTCCTCCTGTCTGTCCTATGTCTCTGTCATTCCTCAATCATTCATTTCTGAGGGGCATCAGCACCTCCACATTTTCTCAGGGTTGTTTGTATACCAGCTGAGTGATGGATGGAGGGAGTGCTTGTCCCGGTAGATGAGTGAAGGACTAAGGTCTATCCATTACCTGTCATTCCGTCACATCAGACCTTTCATATGTTGTTTCTTTCTGCCACTCCATCTCTCTCCCGCCCTCTCTTATCTTCTCCCCTGACTCGTATGCTTTCATTATGTCGTGGCAGGGTTAAAAGGTGAGAGCGCTCGGCCCCTTCTATATTGCCTGGCGGCTACAGCATGACCAGTCATCGATCTGGCCTTCAAACCTACTTGCCGCCCACCCGTGGGTCCGCAACACTGACACTTAGGAGCCACAGGGGGACCGAGGGATATGGTCAGTGTCCACAAACTGATGAACTGTCTTCGCGCTGCAGCAGCAGCCGTCTGTGGGGAGTTTAGCAAGTGTAGCAGGGCCATGTCAATTCCTCAGACATGTCTCTCGACAGATACAAGTGGAGAATGTGAAGCTGCTCTTGATTTTAGATTTGATCATACTTATTTGTCTTTACCGTACAAAGTCTTTCATTAAATACCGTTTCATTTCACTCATTTGACCAGTACAATCCTATCCTACAGCATGTTACCTATGCTGGACTGCGCAGGATGTAAATATCTGACTCTGGGTTTTGGTCAGTCTTTAATCTTCATCAGGCCAGATTGATACTGACGTAAGTAATGTCAAAAGAGACCTATGTATCTATTGCTCCCTCTTTGAGTCTTTGAGTCAACTCATTTTTCATGACACTTCTTTGCCCTTTATGTGTGTGTGTGTGTGTGTGAGAGAGAGAGAGGGAGAAAAAAAGAGAGATGCTTAAAATTGTATGTGTTCTGTAGTAAATGTGAGTTCATACTTCTGACTTCTGATCTCTGTATATGCATTTATACAGCACAAAAGTTTGGACACACTTTTCTATTCATTTGAATGAGAAGGTGTGTCCAAACTTTTGGCCTGTACTGTATATTTCCCCTCTTTCAGCTTTTCCCTGTTTGGGGTTGCCCCAGCAGGTCAGCTAAGTGACTTGCATAGTTTATTTGGTTACAGATTTACATCTGAAGCTGTTCCTGTCGCAACATCCCCCCTTCCAAATTTACCCGGGGCACGTACTGGTTGTGGCTGTGGTTTGAACCTCGGGCCTCCGCAGACAAGGCAGCCGCTCTGCCGCTGAGCCACAGCCTTGGCATTCTCAGTATATATCTATGCTAGGCCAGTCTGTCCATTAATAGACTTTTACTACACTGAATTTTCTTTCAATAAAGATAATTATTAGCTTAAGTTATGCTGCATTTCGCCTTGAGATTACTTTTAAACGAGTGCACTCTTTCAGGCGTCTGGCCATCATAAGCAGACAGGCAAAGGATTATTTATAGAAGAGTCAAAGCAGCTGACTTGCAGTATGCTCATTCTGCATATGAGGACTCCACAGTGAGTGTCTCTGTTTGATGGTGTTAGACTGTAAAAGGCTATGGGAGGAGGTGCGTCCTTCGTTTGTGCGTGTGAAAAGAACTATGGCAGGTAAATTTTAATAGGGGGACAGTAAACTTTGAACACCTTACCTATCTTATCTTAGAACAGCATAACTGTAAGAAGGAAGGGGTAGCATTGTTTAGTATAGTGCATCCTGATACCATGTCATCCACAGGTAAAAGATGCCCACACACCTCACCTGACCACATGATAGAAAAGAAAATATTTTTCATCCAACAAGAGGCCCTGTGTTCTGTGTCAACACTTTTACACTTTCCTGCATCCTTTGCACCAACTTTAAGGACAAAATGTGCACTTGCCACCGAGCATATACCATCAATGACAGCCGCTAATGCAACCCTATAATCAACGTTATTCCCTTCGCCTGGCAGTGGTCATAATTTATGGCTGATTTGAGGCTGAAAGAGCCAGAGTGTCAACATTAAAAGTCACAGGGAGTCATTTCAGCTATAATTGGTGACTTCTTGGACATTTAGCTCACAGTACTGTAAAAATGTCAGTGCTGAATGCTCATTTAGCCTCACATCACATCAAACCTTTGTAGAGTTTAGGGAAGTTTTAAATGCAAATTTATTTATTTTTTTTTCCCCAAACGCAAATGTGTGGGGAATTCATAAAACCACCATTATACGAAGATGATGGTGCATTTTAAGGCCGAATTTGAAAGCTGCCGACTGGTACGTTGTGTTTTTGTGCTTCCATTAAGGGATAGGACATGCCAAGTTCCTGCTTCCTATGTAACCTCTGTAATATTTTTGTCAGCGCGCTGTGGCATCTGTTTGTGTGGATGTGAGCACACCTGTGCTTTCACATGTCTGTCGGTGAATGCCCGTGCCTGTCCGTCATTGTGTCAGTGTGCTCCTCACTGCTTCTCTCACTTACCAGCACCTTGTCCAATTACAGCGTCTCCCAGACTCGTCTCCTCTAAGCTCTCCCATTCAATTCCCTCTGGTGTGTCATCTTTATTTCCATCCTCGAGCCACCTTTGTTCTCTACTCCCCTTTAATTGCCTCTAGGTCAAAGTTTTTTTCTTTCAATCACAAAGACTTGAAAAAGGGGGGAAAGAGCTAGTATGGCTCTCCAAAATTCAGAGGCAGATGGAGAGGACCGAAGCTGTTGGCTGTTTCCCTATATTGCCAGTCTGTATGCTATGGATAAACCCTAATCGTAATCATTAGCTTAGCCGTTATTTGCAGATTAATATTACTGTACAGATGTGAGGGTGGCATTAATCTTCACACCAAACTCACTTAAACAAAGTGGACAAGTATATGGCATATTTATGTATGCTATTATTGAAGCGACTGGGTAGCCGCGTGGTAACGGTGCATAGCATATGAGTGCCAAAATCTCTTCATAAATAGATCCCTGGTTTTATTCCCATCTGCGTGTTTATCGCCTCTTCTCCGTCTCATTTCCTGTCATCACCACAGTTCCATAAATAAAGGCAACATGAGCAGAAGTCTCCTGTCTTCACTAATTGTTTTGCTTTGAGAATTTTTTTTTTTTTCTTGACAATGATAACACCTTATCAGATGGCCAACATGCAGCCTTGGAGCCAAAATTACAAAAGCACAGAGTGACCTCAACAGATTTTGACTTCTTCAGCATGTGAATTTTACTCTCCCGAGAGATTTTAAATCATGGATTATAACCGTGCCTCAGTGTGTGCCGAAACACAAGGGAAGGGAAGGATAAGGCATGCACAGATGGTTGGTGTAGGAAGGTGTGTGCAAAGATGTGTTTGCAGTGTGCACAAGTGTGACATTATGGTTGCGAATACTTGTGATCTATATTTCTGTGTCCACCTCGTGTTGGAGTTTGGCTCGATCAACATCCACCCTTTTTAGGTTGGTGGCAAAGCACTGATTAAAAAAATTTAATTTAAATGTTAAATTAAAAATTGCTAATTGTGAATTAAATTGGTGGTCAGCTTCAGTGAACAGATACAGCCCAGTCTGTGGTCAGAACTTTCACCTTTTTTTGCTTTTGTGTTTTCTGTTTTTGGTACATTGCCGCACCACAGCCATTTTTGATGCTGCATTCCAATCATGAATTTGGTGTCTAAATTCTGCGCAAACTTTAGAAATTGTGTCAAAATCAAACAGAATCTTTCAAAATGCAACACTAAATACCAAGGAATCATGGCTCTTCATCATCAATAAAAAGAAAGTCGACGTTTTAGTAATGTGTGTTTTGGCACAGGATGGATAATTTGGCCTTTGTTTTGATTCCATTTCCTCTGTGCTCTTATTTTCACATAAAGATTGGGTATCATAAAAATTCATTCCCTTTCAGAATTTTCCTCCTGGCAGTTTCTCAGTCCATCTCTTTTCATTTCATCATCAAATAGGATGTACAGAGATTGGTGGAAAAGGGAGGAAAAGGAGCTGATTTGTGCTCCTCTGTCCAGAATGTAGTAGGCAGGGGCAGGAAAGGATTCAGTGATTAGAAGAAGGCAACCTTTAGACTGCAGCCGTTTGCTTGCAGAGTAATTGTTTCCTTGAAAACTTGTTTGCCGGCAGAGGCCGTCTCCTCTTTGAATGCAATACAATAATCATCGGTTTTACCGTTCCATCAACAATCTCCTTCCATCCATCCATTTGTTTCCCATTTCATTTTCTGCCCCTTTTCCCTTTAAAATTCTCTGCACCTCTTGCGCCACTCCCTCACATCCGTCTGCTCTTCAGGCATAATTGGTGGCTTTACAGTATTTTAGTTGCCATGCTGACAGCACAAATCTGCTAATCTATTCCTCTCTTTCTTCAACCTCTGCTAACTTTTCACCATCTCTGTTCTCACTCAGTATTCCCTTTAAACATTACAATCTCTTTCCTGCCACCTCACTCTTTCATCGACTCTCACCCTCTGCACCTCTGTCTTGTTTGATGATTCTATTGATGGAATGGGAGTTGGAGGAATGGCTGATGGCTTCCTCTTTCCTATTAATGTAAATAGTTGTATCTGTTATGATGAAAGGAGCATAGCCTTTCTCTGCCAGCCACAAGGCATTACTATTTTTACACTCATTTAAATTCAATGACTGTCATTTCAACATGAGCCTGTAAGCTGTTTCCACACAGCGGGGTGTGAGAGCTGTCAATCACGGGAAGAACATATGTAGCAGAGAATGGTGCAAAAATCAGTGCTGATCATTTTAAGTGGTAACATTTAGTCACACAGAAGAAAAGGACTTTGATTTTAACGCGATTTTAACTTTAGTTGCCAAAATACAACCATGAAATGTCCTTCTCTGCCATCACCTCATGAATTATTTATTATTATTAGTAGTAGTTGTAGTAGTATTGCTGTTGTTGAATGTCTAAATGTGCTCATGTTGGAGTAGTGGCATCACGACTAGCTTGGAAGCCAACCATTGTCCTGTGTAGCGCTAACACAAGGAAGGGAGAATGCGTAGATATAATAAAATAATCAGTTAAACAGTGATAATGTAACTGTAACTATAATCATTTTATCCTGTTACAGAACACTTTGTAGAGAAAACTGCATCCTCTACAGTCCAAGGACTGTTCAGGATCCTCAGCAATATTTTCAGCTTTTAGTCTTTTGACCACTGTCTTTCTATAAGTGGATTATTCTTTCTCATTTTAAGCGTTACATAAATGAATTTTGTCACTTTATCAAAGTAGGTTTTTAGGAAGCATAATGTGTTCATCTTAAAGTTGCTCAAGTTCTCTTGGCTGCAGCCCTAGTCAATCATCCACTCTGAGCCTCACTTCTGATTGGCTGACTCATCGGTTAGTTTAAAATCAAAAACTGATTTATTTATTTTTTTTACGATATCAAAACTTGCATTAAAAAATGAAAAGTTGTAAATGTGGGCGTTTTAATCCAAATGAAACGGTTTTTCTTTCTTCAAATATTTTTTGTTGCAATTTATATCAATGGAATCTTAAGGAGGCAGGATTGCAAAAGAAGGAATCAACTAAACCAATTTAATCGTTGCAACCAATTTGTCATCCACTTTGATGTTCTTAATGTGACCGTAAAGAGGGCGTTTTGAACCAGTTTTGAAGGAGACTTTGTCAGTGAGTCATTTTCAGAATAGCTCTAAAATGTTACTGCATTCCTACACCAGGAGGATTCTGAGGTAGATTGCTTGAGCAAAGTAAGATTAGTTCCCGGTCAATTTGTCAGGACGAGGAAAAAAATACACCGAAAACAATCAGCCAAACCAGCAAAACTGCACAGTGGGCAATTAATCACCGTTATTTCTTTTCCACACTTGTGGTTATGTGGATATTATTGCCCCCCTGCCAACCCCCGGCCCACAGCAATATTACTGGCTCACCGGACCCTTGGTGCATTTGTCAACATTTCGGAAATGAAAGAAAAGCCAATAATGCTCCCTCCTGTGGCAAGTGGTAAAATGTAAAACTTAAGCATGTATGTAAGCAGTTAAAGTCTCCCAAGTCAAATCTGACCTAAACAACCTAGCTGATTTAGAGGAATGTCTTCAACAATAAGAAAATTATTGATTAATAATTATTTTTAGAAATGCCAGTTAAAGCAACCACAACTGCAAGTTCACAAGTTTATATGTGTTGCTTCTACTCTGCTTCAAAATCCATCTCCCGTCATCCAACCGCGGGTCTTGTCTGGAGGAGTATACAAAATATGAGTAAAAATAGATTGAATCCGATGTCACATTATTAAGCTCCAACTCTGGGGCTGATGTTATGGCGGTGTAGTGGCGGGATTGGGGCTAGGAGAGGCCATGAGGGTGGTTGCCTGGATGAGTGCCCTGGCTCGGTGCTAAATCCCAATGTTTATCCCTATCAGTATGGAAGAGATGAGAGAAAGACTGAGGTGGAGTGAGAACTAAATGTTTAAACAGGAAATGCACTATTAGTGAACCACTGCAATACAAATGGCTTTAGGATGCTTGTGGATTGAGAATGTGTTTGACTGAATGGTTGTGCAGCGATGGCACATGATATAGCGGCAAATTTAAGCACCTGCTCGATCGCTGACTCCAAGCCATGCCTCACAGTTTCCCTCTCCGACCGTCGCAGAGCTGTGATGGCTTAGTGAGGAGTCAGGGAGCCAAGCCCCAAAATGCGCTTTGGGTTATAAATAGATGGCCGAGGCCATGGCTGGCATAGCCTCTTTCAACTGCTTTCTACTTTCTGAGTTTCTGAGTCACTGTTTCTCTCGAAATGTTTCCAGATTTTGATCCATTTATCTCAGAGTCTCTCTCCCTGTTTATCTGTCCTCCCCCTTTTTCTTCAGTTCACACTGTTTTTCTCTCATATCTGTCTCATTAGTTGATGCTCTCTGGTTGCCCATGGCAACCTGATGCCACCCTGCGACCCTGTAACTCACTGGACCTCCAATCTATGCTCTGCAGGTGGCTCAGGTAGAAAAATAGAGAAGCAACCCTTCCTCTCGCCGAACCTTCGTTTCCTGATGTATTCCCTCTCCCCGTGCTGCTGCACTTTGCAATTTTTTCTCTTTCATTTGTCTTCTGGCTCCAGCCATCCCACATTCCTTCACTTTCTCTGCAACTCTCGCCGTAAATTTACACACTTAAGGGCTGACATCCCCTCAACTACTTAAGTCCTTCGTCTTCACTGGACAACAGTAGCTGGCCTCATATGTTATCAAATTAAAATTAATAAAATATTCTCAGGATATCGAACCAAAATGCATCACTAATAATCAAAAGGAAGATATTTGTGGCCCTTAAGAGCTGATACAGTTTAAATGCAGTTAAACTCTTCTAATCCCGCGCAGTATGGGGCACGTCAGCAAAAAAGTATGATTAAAGTCATTCAGCAATAAGCCAGTGTTCCCAAAATACTGTACAAAATTGAAAACAGCAGGAGTTGTGAAGGTTTCATGAAACAGCAAAAAAGATGAAAATACCAAAGCAGGATATGCAGTAATATGAAGCTGGAGCTATATCTGGGCCATATATCAGTTAAAGCAGCTTTGGCTCGGTTCAGTGAAGCTGAGGCCAAAACAAAGTGTGACAGAGACAGAGTAAATGCTGTTTTATCATCCATGTGGAAAGGAGGATATGGTATTATTTTCAGTGACTTCTCACCTGATCCTGTTTGATTCCGTTTTTTTTTTTCTTCTTCTTCTTCTTCTTCTTCTTTCAGCTCTCATCACAGGGAGCAGATGCAGTAAAATAAACCTGGAATAGGAGTTTCACAGCCGTTAATAGTGGCAAATTCTGTAGGTCACATCGCTATAGCTGCCATGTTCACAGTCGCTCCCCTCAGTCCTGCTTTTGGATACATTTTATAACAAGAGAATAAAATGACAAATCAACTTCACCCCTGAGTAAGAGACGCTCAGGTTTCACAAAAATAAGACAAAACAAAATAAGATGAGACTTTATTCATTTGCTCATTACCAGACCTTTACAGACAGAAGAGAAACACAATAAAATGAAACATAATTAAAATCAGAGAAAGAACTCTATTTACCATGAAGAAAAACAGAAAGCACAGAGATACTGTATGCAGAAAAATATGCAGTATGCATTATGGATGACTGTAATAGTGGAAAAATGTGCATGATATCGTAAAAAAGTATATCAATAAATAATTACATATGTGTGTATGTATATATAATGGTGAAAAATAATGATTTGACTGGACACAGAGTTTACATGTTATTGTACAGTCTAACTGTTGTCAGGATGAAGCATCAGCATGGATTTGTGTCTGACTGAAGGAGCTACTGAGACCACCCACAGTCTCATAGAGAGGGTGAGACAGGCTGTCGAAGATGGATGTTAGTTTTTGCAACATCCTCCTCTCACCCACCTCCACCACAGACTCCAGACGACATCCCAGCACAGAGCAAGACTTTTTCACCAGTTCTTCAGTCCTGCGCTTGTTCCTGTCAGTGCATCCACCTCCCAGGCAGACGACAGCATAGAAGATGGCAGATGCCACTACAGTGTCATAGAACGTCCTTAACAGAGTCGTGCAGCAACCAAAGGACCGAAGTCTCTTCAGCAGGTGGAGTCAACTTTGGCAATTCTTGTATAGGGCATCTATGTTAGTGATCCAGTCCACTTTATTGGTTAGGTATTTATAAGAATCAATTGTCTCAATGTCTTTCCCCTGGATGTTCACCAGCGTGGCAGGCGGTGACTTCCTACTAAAGTCTATCACCATTGCCTGAGTCTTCCTGCCATTAATGTGAGAGCATTGATCTCACACCAGCCGATGAAGTCACTGATGACTCGCCTTAATTCCTGATTGTTACCGCCTGATATACATCCGATGATGACAGTATTATCCGAGAACTCTTGTAGATGGCAGTGGTCCGAGTTGTATTGAAAGTCTGATGTGTACAGCGTGAAAAGAAAATGTGAGAACACTGTACCCTGGGGTACCACCTTGCCCCCTTGCAGCAGACTGCCACATCGGAGACAAAGTCACGTAGCCTCACATACTGCGGTCTGTTGGTGATGTTAGCTGTTGTTACAGTACAGCTCCCTCTAGTTTTGCTCTCAGCAGTGCAGGCTCCATGGTATTAAAAGCACTGCAGATATCAAAAAACCCGATGCGCCCAGTGCTCCCAGTCTGCTCCAGGTGAGAGAATGATCTGTAGGTGAACTGCAGGGGGTGCAGCGCTGAGCTCACCAGAAGTGGCGTAGGATGAGCCTCTCCATGAGCCTCTCCATGAGCTGGAGATTACATAATCTTATTTTAAATTTTAAATTAACCACTTTGGTACACGTGGTTGATTCCTGCTTTGAAACTGACATGGGGTGGACAAAATGTTAGAAGCACCTCTTCATTACTACAACAGAACAAAACGTACAAAAACATCTAAGGTGAGCAATTGCAGTTATTGGTAGAAATTATTGCAGTCTGTTGCATTGCATGTCATCATAATGCAAAAACTGCATCAGTGCATTATTTCGAAAGTCTCTGGCTGCTCTGTGGACACAACAGGCATGCAAAGAGTCACATGCTCAATATATACAGTTGTTTGAACCTGTAGAAATATTGCCCCACTTCAGTCATTTGCATGTCAAATAATGGTGTTTGGTTGTAAAAGGCTTGAGGGTTCATGCTTCTGGGCTTTGAGTATCCTTTACTGGTTGAATGATTTTTACTAATCTAACTTCAAAATATTTCCACATCCTGTGGTAAACCCACATTAAGTATGACTTGATCTGTTTGTTAAATGCAGAATGTTGTTGTTCATGGGTGGGATGAGCAGTCTGGACTGAGGCTAGATGAAGATGATTCAAGGGAGATAAGTGCTTGACATTCATAGTTCCAAAAAGCTGCAAAGCAAAGCTCTTTTAATTTACAGGAGCCGTCTTTACCGGTCTGTTTACGTTTGAGGAAGAAAAATGGAGGCAAAACAAGTTCTCAGAAATGTTTTCCAAAATCTTTGTGTACCCATTAAACCCCCCCCCCCCCCCCCCCCCCCCCCCGACTTTTTTCTCTCACACAAACTGCTGCCTATTTACTTGGACGCTCCAAACTAAAGACAAAGCCTGTGTCAAGTGGGATTTACCAGCGACATGGCTAGAGTTGGCCGGGACTGTGAGTGACATCATTTGGAAGCAGTGTCTCCCCTGCATGAACAGAAGGGTTACAAAAGGAGCTGGAGGAGGACAGGGAGCAGTGTGATATGTTCAATGCTGTCAATGCTGGTGTGTGTGTGTGTGTGTGTGTGTGTGTGTGTGTGAGCGTGTGTTTGTGAAATAGAGCAAGAGGGGAAAAGAGTTTCTGTGTGTTTATATGCACCACAGTGTGCGGTTCCTGTCAGTCTCTGTGTGTGAGACTTTCAACATGAGGTAAGCCTGAGGGATACCGTTACAGTTGTCGGGCAGGTTTGTAATCATAATCATTACTGCGAGTGAGAGATATAGCGAGACAGTGAAAGCGAGAGCAAGCGCGAGAGAAAGAGAGAGAGAGAGACGCGACAAAGATGTTTCAGGTTGTGAGCTACAGAAACAGCAAAGCAATGTCATCCTTGGCAGAGATTGCGCCATGTTCTGTGCATCTATTATACCCTCTATTCATTCTCAGAGCAGGATCATGCTTTATGTGTCATTCAGTACTTGTGCTGCATATTGTGTATATCCTTCTATGGAGGAATCCCATGATGCAAATGGTTATTAATGGCAATTAAATACCACTAAGACCCAAGAGAATTGGCAAGCAAATAGAATAAAACATCTGCTGAAGGTGATGTAATATCAACCATCACTATTCCTCCACAGTAATACATTTTGAATTCAGTTGAATGAACTTAAAAGCAGTGAAGAGGGTAAAATCCAAAATTTCAAAACCGTGAGCCACTCCCGCAATGAATCTCTCTTTGATCTGTCTCCTCTGTCTGTCATTGGCAATTCCACAGAGCTCTCAAATTGTGACAGTGTTTCTATCAATCTCAGTAAACACTTCCTGGATGTTATGATGACAAAAACAACACAGTCTAGTCGAGTCTATCAGTCAATATGAATAAGGGCAAATGATGGAAATGTAAACAGCTGGAGTGGGATAACAAAAGTAATGTGCCTAAAATGGTGGTGAGCACTTTAGCAAACTTTTTTCGTTTTTAGACGATAATTAATCAAACATGAATAATGACATTTCTTTTGTATACAACCATTTCCATTCCTTCATTCATCTTCAACAGCTTATCCGCTATCCTTATCCCAGCTCCCACTGGGTGAGGGTGGGGCACACCCTGGACAGGTCACCAGTCCATCACAGGGCCAACACACAGAGACAGACAGAGACCAACAACCACTCACACTCACACTCAGACCTACAGATAATTTAGAGTCACCAGTTAACCCAAACATGATGTCTTTGGATGGTGGGAGGAAACTGGAGTACTCTCAGGAAACCCACACAGAAAGGCCCCAGGCCGGGAACCGAATCCAAGTCCTTAGCGCAACAGTGCAAACAACTATGCTGTCACGCTGCCCCACCATTTCCATGGATATGTCATTTTGTCATAGTGATCAGTAACCAACGTTCAGTGGCTGAATGACTGAATGATGGATGGATGGGCAGATAAGAGCAGAATCCACCACATGACATGAATGACAACAGGTTTTAGTCTGAACCGCTTTATGTGCCTTACTGGTTCCTCCTTCCTTGTTGTTTTGGGGGCTTTTACACACTGTGGCACACTTTAAAGTTAAAGTGAAATGCAGCCCGACCAAATATTGACTGGTCAGAAGAGAGTTGTTCCAAAATTAAAACGCGACATAATTACAATTATAATACAGCCTACAGTGTACAGCCTATACGATTGGCTTTGGCTTTACCAAAGTTACATTTTACAATGTAGAGAAAGTTCTGGGAACAAGATTTTAGAGATAGAAAATTCTGATTTAAGTAAGAATTTCCAAGCCATGCTGCATGATCAGTGCTCATCTGACACGCTATTTGGGAGAGCCTGCTTGACAGCACCTGGTGAGAAGTTAAGTGTACAAGGAGGTTAGGAGCGGAAAGTTTCTCACAGTATCAACATCTATCTTCTGATATAAACTTGCTGAAGCACAGCACAGCACAAAGTCTTGGATCTAGATCACAGGATTATGATTGCAACATTGCTTGTCTTGATCAAATGGCGTCTAACGGGAGGGAGTAATGCACGTATTGTCTTTTAAATGCATTTACTATTAAAATATGATTGCTTATTATAGAAAACACAAGGAAGTTCCCTTACACGTTGCCGTATTTTGTGTGTTTTCGGATTCTGTGCGCTGTGCAAACACCATAAGGTTAGGATTTTTCAAAACCAAAAGGAAATCATCATGGGAACCAATCTAACGAAACAAATGGTTCTACTGTCATGTGGGCAACCCAGGAGGAATACGCCTCTGACCTATTTTTTTTTTTTTTTGTTTGTTTGTTTGGGAACAGATTGTTAGCTTAAGAAAGTGGGGCATATGGTGTTGGTTGTAGAGATCAATTTGTGTTTGGGCTGCGCAAAGGGAGCTTGAGGTAAATAATTTTGTTTTGAGGCAGATGTGTCTTGTGGAATTATGTAGCCTGGAGGCACACCTCCCTGTGTGAAATCAGCCAAATACGAATCTTTCCCATTTCCTCTCCAAATCACTGTTGTAATGTAATGCAAAGAATAGCCAGGAGGGGTGATTGCTGCCATTAGCACCAGAAGACAGAACCGTTTTTTTAACTCCTGCAGTTTTGGTTTCCAAAAATAGTAATACAATATGTTCAAAATAAACACATGAATAAGTAATAATAGTCTATATGGTATAAATTACAATAATAATGGCAGTGAAATCAGGAATAAACCTTTATGGCTGTAGCAAAGAGGTGACTGTGTCTATGTTCTTTTCCCACCAATGCCCTTTCTTTAAGGTATTCAGAAAGGGTTTAAGGGGTGACAAAGACCATCTTACCAAAGCTTCACTTGACCTATTTTAATCGCCTCTTGTTGGGTTTAGGCACCATGGTGCCAGCACGTGGTGGTCTAAGCTGACCCCTATCGTAGAGCACCGGAGGGATTCAGCAGCAGAACAGACCAGAGCCCCATTCTTGCTGTGCAAGTCCTTAAACTTAATCCCCCAGAGAGGTTGTTTGTGAACGATATCACTACAAGAGTATATCAAAGCCCCCTGTGGAGAAAACCAACTGCAGCGCTCCCACCCCCTAAATTTTTTTCAGCTTCTCATTCCCCAATGTCAACCTGATCGCCAGTCTAATCTCCTTTTCAAACAGTCTTCATGCATGCCCCCTTGATGTACACCTCACGTAGAGGTTATTGCCTGCCTGGACCAAAGCACACGTTTACACAAAGGAATTCACATGCATGCACACACACGTGCCAAACCCTGTCAAGTGACATCACTCACGTTTATATGGGCTGCTGAGTCAGCAGCTCTCTCTCACTCTGGCAATGTGTTCGACCAGAGACCATTTGGTAATTTCCTTTCTTGGTCCTGCTGTACATCAATCATCCCTCTGTCTCATTCTTCGCAGCTGAGCCATCTAGGACTAATTCAAACAGCTCTTTAAGATTCAGCCATGATACTCAGGCAAACAATTTAAGGTCTGCAGGGGGCAACTTTTCCCTTGTGTTTGAATTCTAATTACATGCAATCAGCAATAAAAAAAAATATTGTACTAATTGT
Source organism: Echeneis naucrates (assembly GCF_900963305.1). Lineage (NCBI taxonomy): Eukaryota > Metazoa > Chordata > Actinopteri > Carangiformes > Echeneidae > Echeneis > Echeneis naucrates. The sequence goes on from NC_042514.1 coordinate 17,606,183, forward strand.
AGTTTATAAGTCAGGGCTGGATACAGCTCTACAGTTTGGTGTTTTATAAAGGTTCCAGAGGTGTATCAAGAAATAAGGGAGAGTCATGCCACTGTTAAAAACTAAACAGTTTAAAGAACTAGGACCAATGTAAGAAACTTTAGTCTAGAAAGGAGCAAAAATACCAGGATGATATTACGACAGTATGCATCAATTTCACTGAATTAATCAAGAGAATTATCAAGAAAAGAAGGACTATTACATCTTGTTTATTCGACTATTCTGACGCTGATCATGACTTGGACAGAGGGATTAGGTCTGATCTCAGTTTTCAGTCTTCATCCCCTTGTTCTTAATTCCATCTAAATAGTTGCCTGAACAGAAGCCAGGTCAGCCCATAGCCTACTTTCCATCTTGCCCCATCAAAATTGTTGCTTTACTCCAGTGAAATCCCTACTGAATAGAAAATGAATGGATTTTTGTGCTGTTTCAATGGGAAAAAAGATATTGTACACTCATGGTGTCGTGACTGATGACCTCTGCTGTAGGTTCACCTGTTTTCTTGTACCAAAAACAATTTGAGACAAGGGTATGAAATCAACACGACTTTTTCTTTTGATATTGTGCAATGGTGTACAAAAAGTCTTTCTATTTTTTAATCATATAAAAAGAATGAAATGAGATCTATTTCAGCAACACTGCATTTTGTGATCTAAAAAAAGATACAGTGCACCCCCGGTATTAGTGAGGCTCTTCCTTTTACAGTGACATGTTGACATTTGGGATTTTCAAAATTGTAAAAATGCTAACAAGAAGTCTTGAGCAAGTAAAATATCAATATACAGCCAGCTTGGATTGACAACATGCTTTCATATGAATGAATGGAAGTTAGACACAGTGCATTTGGAAAATAAAATGCCAGGTATCATTAGCTTTTAGTTGAACAGATTTTCAATTTGCATTGATATTGCTATGATCAGCTGAGTGGGGAAATAATTGTGGAGGTGAGAAACCGGCAGCAGTGCTGACTGAGCAAGGTTCAATGCAACACGAATAAGACCCTGTTCATTTACTACAGTCACACGTTCAAAAATTTTGGCTAAAGGTTCCGTAATGATCATCACTGCCACTGCATGTCAATTAAAACCGCAAGCCTCTCACACTGAAATAAATCCTTCATAGCAAAAACTGTGACAAAGCCCGGAGAAAGTGGCCATCAAACACACAACAGGAAGCAGAGCCGAATAAGGGTTCGTCGTTTTTTTTTAAGAGCTAACAAAATGTAATCATGCCTAGGTGGTCACTAATGAAAACACAAATGTAACATTATGGAGCACCAAATCGCTTACGCAGGATGGAGAAGTAAACCAACTGTGGGTCTGCTGGAGCCCTTTAGAGCCAATCCAGTATAGCTCCCCTGTTGGACTGGGAAGGAAAGTGAGCCTTGGTCAGCTGCTTGGTGTACGCCACTATCTGAGCCAGTAAAAACTTTATGGATACTTTGACAGCTTATCGACATAGTGGGATTCAGCCAGTTGTCCCCTTGGTGAGTTTAGTGTGCTCTGATCTTTTCTGTCTTTGTTTGAGGCCTTTTTATAAAAAAAAAAAAAAAAAAAAAAAAAAAAAAAAAAAAAAAATCCATCTATCCATCTTCTACTGCTTTTTCATTTCCGGGATGCGGAGGGTGCTGGAGCCCATCCCAATCAATGTTCCGGGTGAGGGCAAGGTACACCCTGGACAGGTAAAAAAAACAAAACAAAACAAAACAAAACAAAACACAAAAACAACAACATTGTCTTAAGTAAAGGAAATTCAGGCCAAAGACTGATTTCAACAGAACACCTTGTACTGCATTGTGTGCTATCCAGTGAGCAGTGCTCAGACAACAGGGAGGGTTAACAATTTAATAAGTGTCTCACATACACTAGCATGCATAAATTGCCAAAATTGAGAAAATTTGTTTACAGGGTTATGTCTTAATTCACTGTGAATTGAGCCCATTAGTATAACAAAAAAAAAAACAAAACAAAAACATTTGGACACTCATTGACTAATTTTCCTGCACCATTCTTCATCAGTGAGCACAATGAATGATGATATATAGGTCTATTGATTTATTAATGACCATCAGTTGTATGCAATTTTTCATGATGCACTGTTATATTGAGTTCACTGACCGGGGTGTAATAGTTCACACTATAGATTTAGACAGGAAAATTTGAGAGAAATATGTGAAAGAAATTAAAGAAACGTGCTGCTGATAGAGATATTTATTTGCATTTCTATTTAGAAATGATATAGTGTGATATACAGATATACACATCATAATGTAGAATAAACATTTGTAGCATTATAACTACTAATCTATCAGTGGATGCTATAGATCTGCCTGACTTCTCCATTTGCCTATCTCTACTTAAGGAAGGAGAGAAATAATGAGAATTTAATAGCTCCCCTTTATCACCACTATTTAACCACATGCATATCTACATTAAATACAATAAACATCCACATGAAGTCACAACAAGGAGCTCCACTGAGCAACCAAAAAAAATCCACTGTGTTGGTTTTCTCACGAGGCAAACATGGGTGATTTAAGAGCTTAGCGAGGGGAAATGCCCGTTGGTTGTTTACTAGATGAAAACTTGAGTCATTCTAGCATTCACTTGAATTTTACCATGGACTACTTCTCCTGAACATATCTCTTAATCATGCTGCTGTACCTCACAGATTAAGAGTTATAAAATCCTGTATGACATGGTATGAGATTGAGCAAATCAGTATTTGGTAAGCCTGCTCAGGTTGTGAGAATTTTGGCTTATCACTGACTCCTCTCCTCTCTGCTTCCAGACGACTCCCTGCTGCGACCTTTCACCTCTGCCTGCCTAATGAGCTGACCTCTCCTTTTACATCTCTCCGCACTGCCTCTTTGTCCCTCTCTCTTGTATCCCAGGGGATGCTAGGGCTGAAAGCACAGAGGGAAGAGAGCATACTGGTTCTGCCCTCTCTGGCTTTGTCTCCTCTCACCTTAACCCGTCTACCTTCTCTCATAGCTCCCCCTCTTCTCTTTTCTATCCTTCTCTCTTCTCCTGTCTATAACTCCCTTGTCTATTGGATAGTCCTTTCCTGTTTGCTTCCTCCTATCTCCCTCCAATAGAGAGTCCAATCTGAATAAGCAATGCTGCTCATTCTTTACCCAAATGTGTACTGTAGGTTGGAACCTGATGGAGCAAGATATGTTGGAGGAATACTGATGGCAGCTGAGGGAGAAAACTAAACTAGTCACACCAAGGCATCTGGCAGATGGACCTAAAGGAATACAAACAGCCAAACACCTGAGTGTGAAATTGGCTCAGATTTTCCAAAGAAATCAGGCATATTGTTTCTCCATCTCCCAACCATGTCTCCTTTTATCTGTATTTTTCAGGTCGTCTCATAAATAAAGCTGATAAATGTCAAATTTGTTCTTTTTGGCATGAATTTTAAAGACACAAATTAAAAAATAGAATTTACAAGCTTTCCCTTTAACAACAAGCCTACATACGCAACATGATTGCTCATGATTAAATTGTCTGCATCAAAGTCACAGCTCGGCCAGGGGGGTGGAGTAAACAGCCCTATTAGCTGTTAACAAAGCCACCCATATATGAAACCATGTCTGCGTTCGGTGCTAATGCTAGTGAGAGATTATCCAGACCGCAAATACATGGGCAACCGAGATGCCCTTTGTACCACACAACAGAGGGCATTTCATGGGCAGAGCATTGATCCCCTTACTGGTGTGCAGATGAGGCAATGTAATCCTAAATGATTTAACCAGATTACTAGAGCATGAGAAAATATTCTGCTTTTGAATTATGTATGGAGAGATTTATGTGTAAAGATATGAGTTTTAGTGTTAGTGTGATTATGTTCCCCTACAACCAGCCGCTGTTTCTCATTAGCAGTTGATCTGTCAGTGTTAAGAGTATTCAGGCAGAGCTAAAAAGTTTTCATCTTAGCCTGCAAGAGATCTTGCGGCCCATATGTGCAACTCTTTTAAAAAACAGCATGTCAAGCCTTCTCCAACCAAAGCCTTACCTCCTTATTGAATATGTATGATGGCTATGGGAAAAAAAGGGAGAAATCTGTTGACAAAGTAAACATCCGTTATAGTACAGGTCTCTTTTTGTTGCAAATCAAGAAACAACAATTTATAATATAAAAATAGGAATAAACAGTTTGTTCTATAAATATAGGTAGTATAGCAGATACCAATTCTTGAAAACAATAATAATTGGGCATGTGTATATCTTAAAAAAAAGTGCCAGAAAGATATTTGGCAGTGAAGTTAATTCAACCCTGGATATGCATGAAGCCATTCCAGGCTGTTTGGCAAGAAATTGTGCAATTGGACTGGATCCAGATGATGCCAAATTAATGCTTTCATATCCCTGAAAAATACCAGTGAAAAACTGTATTTATTTCCTAGGAAAAAAGACAAAAAACTGGTTAACGCTGTGTGGTATCTAACTTAAATTGAGCCTAATTATTTTTTAAAACAGCCCTGATAGCCACTTTGAAACTCTCATTTTGATACTAAGCTTTGTTTATCACTTTGTCCAGTGTCTCTTTTCTCCTCAGTGACTCGATACAGCTGCTGATCCTTCAGCATTTGATTGAATTATCACAACTGACAGCACCAGATGTGGCCTGGTTGCTCTCAATGCGTCGATATAGTCATCCTGAGAGATTACCCAGACTTTTTCAAAAGCTGTCCAAATTCCTCGTGAAGAAGAACTGAATCATATATTAAGTAAAACAAAAAAGTCCGGTGGTATCATTTTTCTGAACACAAATCACAAAAGGACAAAATAGACCAGCAATTAACTGCATGTTGGCATGAAGCAACACCGACAGACTGTACCATTTATTGTTTTGAAAAAGTGCTAATCTTATTATTGCTGCATTAATTATTCAATTTATTCCAATCAAGGCCTTTGTAAACTCAAATGAATATATATGTATGGATATAAGGACTACAATATTTATATATGGACTTATAAATAAACTGTGAAAGATATAGCAATTAATCTGTTGTCAAAAAAAAAAAAAAAAAAAAAAATACAGCAATCAATAACTCAACAAACAGAGCGTCATACTTAGTTAGGTCAAAAGATTTACCAACATGGAAACTGCTCAGTAATGAGTGATGAATCATTTGTAATAGTATTACATTTGACAGTTAAGCTACCAGACCCTGCCCTGCCTCTGCTGCAATATTGTCTGATGATGCAGTGATGTCCAAATCTCATCCTTCGCTCGTCTCTGCAGCAGGCACCTGGCCAGTTATCGACTAAACCTCACTCACAGTTTTTAGGTCACAAGCTACACCAGGAAAGCTGATGACTTCCCTGTCCTCTATCCAGCTCTGTTCCTGATACACATATATACACATACAGCGATGAACAAAGAGCAGGAAGAAAAAGAGATTAAAGGACAAGGAGCGAGACAGGAAACCTAGTTAGAGTGGGCTCAAACAAAGACATGCAAAGAGAAAGCTTAAGAAACAGAAGTAGAGGAAGTAATCATCTTAAAGGGGTAGAGGTCTCAGAAAGTCTTGGTCAGTCTCGGCCACTGTACTGCTACAAAAAAAAAAAAATGCAAAAGTGTGCCTTCACAGGTGAAAGTGATCACCTCAAGGCGTGAAAATCCCAAAAAGTTGAAAGTGAGTGTAGAAAGAACGTGAAGACATTGCAGTGTGACTGTCCGGTTGCTCCCCTCAGGCACACAATGGCAGTCCACACATGTCCTCTCTATTGGACTGTCTTTGTTTGTACTGCTGAGGTATTCTCACGAATACAGAACACACTGATATTGCAATGCAGGAATCTGGTGTTACAAAATCCAAGCACTATTATAAACATATTTCCATGTATGCAAATCCATTTTAAAGATTTAATGATGTTCTCATTATTTCTATTATTTCTATAAATAGAGTTGCACAGATAGTTCCACAAGAGAAGACTTATATATAGGCACAAACCAGGCTTGGTAAAGCAGGCCTGTTATTAAGAACACTTTGTCATTAACTTATTTTGACCAATCTTTTGGCCACCTGGGGCAGCACAATAACCAATCTTTGTATGCATTTGGAGCTGTTTTTCTGACTATGTAATAAAAGTAAGTCACAAGTAATATTGTTCCTGCTTTTAATTCTATTTTGGATTACTGATAAAAATATTTCTTTCAAATGCTAAACGAAGCATTATATTCCCCAGTTAGTTTATGAATGTGCCTGTTTGCTAATGGGGACAGTACGAGTGAATGAAAATGGTGAAGTCGCAGTCTAAAAAGTCAAAATTATGGGCTAGAAATTATGATGTACTACTTTAAACCTCAGAATGTAAACGTGTCCGAGTGCACCCCCAGCATCTTAACAGTTAAACTATAAACATAGTTGTCTCAAGTCCTCATTCAAAGCATGTTGCAACTGAGCCCCTTCATTTTTTACTTCTTTGTTAAAAAATGTACACTAATATACTGGACTTTTAACTAAATGGCAAATACTGTGGGATTTGTGCTTTTTCAAGCATGTTGCTACTGGCAGCTGTCTACCAAGTGTGGACAGAAAACTTGCCATCGCTCTTCTGCTCCAATTCATGTCCATCCCTGATCTTAGTCCTGCTGCAGGACTGCACTGTAGGTACACACACATGGCGATATCCCCTGGCTTGATGGCTGAAAGATAACATAACATGCATTTAGATTAATTGTAAGTACATGAAACATACGCACAGCTGAAAGGCAAAGAATAACACTGAAAGAAATACACACCAGCTGTGTGATATTTTTTCTTGTTCATATCACAGACAGATATGGAATATATGTTGTGTACTCTATATTAACATTCTATGTAACTGCATCATTTTAAGAAAATGTTGATGCCAAAATGTACTATATTATGGAGTAATACAATGAAGAGCAGCCATGCTATCCTTTTGTGTTGTACTTTCCTTGTGGGGAAACCACAAAAACATGTGAAGCGGTTAAAGTGAGATGATGTGAAGCTTTATTTTGGACAATTTCTGCACCTGTGCCAGGTTTTTAATGTCAATTCACACTCTTTGTGTTGAATAATGTATAAGAGGCAAACATTTTGCTTTTTTTAATATTTATACAGTAATGCTATTCATTATTCATGTGTTGATTCATGTGTTAAAGTCATTTCATGCGCATTAGCCATGCTGACCTGCAGCAAATCAAAATTGAACTGAATCAACCTGTCCTTTCCCTACCATACTTTACCTTTATTCTTCATTCAGTGGGTATTTTCGGTATCTGTGCAGATATCACTGTAAATGTCCACAACACAGATTTGTTAAATCATGGTCACTGGCTCTCTCCTTGGTTATTAGCTTACTCAAAATTTGTTAAACCCACGTCAAAAGTAACATATGCTATATTCAGTGCTGATGAGTTTTTTGTCCAAAGAAATGCTATCATATTTACTCAACTGTATAATATGCATCCTTCTGAAGACATGACCTGAAAATAACCCCAACAAACAGGGTCTGCTTGAGGCAATGAAACGTAAAAGTGGATTTAGCATCATATAGCCAATAGTGCCTCAGTCTCTCTGAGAGTTTATGTCCTTTCCCATGACAACAGATGCTAGAGCAGGATGCTAGAGAGCAGTAGCGCTAGTGTTTTTGTTCACACATAAAATTAGATTGCGGATGGGAACTTCTGATGTTACTGAAACTGAAATTAAATTTATGTGACACGTTACATGAACAGAGTAAAACAGATGGACAGAAAAAGGTGGAGAAAATGCAGGTGGAGCCTCACAACAGCGCAAAGAAAAACAAGTAACGTTGTTTAGTAAAATCTGGTTGGCACATAGCATAAACACTTAAACCACTTGTGTGCATGGTCAGGCCATTACGGTTAAATTCCGTATTTGAAATTGTGTCAAGCACTTACCCCAGCCCCACTACAACACGTATCTGCCACTAAAAACTAAACTACAATAATAAATATCACCATGGGCATACTATAAGGGCAAAGAGAATCTTAAAAGACTAGATGAACATTTTGGATTATGTGCCTATTTTTATAGCTGGTGGTACAATTGTAATAGATAAAGTGATGAGGACTAGATGAGGAGGTACACACAAGACGTAAGAGGATGGGGAATGCACAGCACAGCAGCACAAAGGGAGACACTCTAGGCTTTCGCAAATGACAGGGGGGGGGGGGGCTGGTATAAATATTGGCAAGCAATTGCAGGAAAATTAGATACACAACTGTGAATGGGTGTGGAAGGCCCAGAAATTGGATCTTAAAACAGATAAGTAGGTCAGTCTATGAACGACACAAAAGTCAGTCAACAGCCAGACTGGCTTTCCTAAAGCCCACTCATATGTTTTAGTTTATTGTTTTTCATTAAAAGTCTAATAATTGCCGGCTGCCATTTAATGGCGTTTCTTCAGCAGGGAGACTCACAGGAGCAGCACATGTGGGGGTAAACCACTAAAAACCACCCGCCATGTGTCATCCCCGGGTTGCTGCACCTGTAAGCCTGGGGGTGAAATGCTTCATTTGATGATTGTGTGTTTTTAAAACTTATTTCACGCATCAGACAGGTGGCACGTCCGTATGTTTTGTATTAGCCTTGCTACGTCCAAGTTTTTTTTTTTTTTTGCTATCGCTATATGGCACAAGTTAGCATTTACTGCTCTTTACTTACCAATCAGGAGGAAAGATCAGCATTAAAAGTCAAAACCTTGAAATGGGCAGCAATGGAAATCATTGTTATATCTCTTGTTTTGCTTTTATTTCTTTTTGCAGTGAGTTAGCATGCTAGGGTCTCGTGACCAGTGACTGACATCCAGCCTTCTCTAGAGAGGCTGAAGATGTAGAGATACTTGGCAGGTGTATTGATTACTACTTTTTTTTTTTTTTTTTTTAAATATAAACACAAAACACTCCTGGTAGGCGAGAAACACCGATAAGCAACATGTTAATGAAAAAAAATGAGCATTAGCTAGTTTCCTGACAGACCCAAGCTCGCAGTTTCCCTCATTTACACGCCTTAAAAACTAAAAATACTTCCTGAAGGTGGCAGGACTGCTAGCATCATCAATCTTTCTGTCTAATAAAAACGATAAAAAAAAAAACTAAACCTATTCCTAACAATCGATCATTTGAAAGTACTTGTGAGGATAAGTTGAGGAAGTAGCCCACGCAACGTGACTCAGCTGTTTCTGCCGACATGAGTTTGGCGGCTTCCAACCGTTCAGATGTAGTTGGTGTGCCGACCACATTAGCCGCAGTCGCAATCCCTCGCTAACCCGCCCATAAGCGTCACCGATTCAAATAGCAGCCGAGGTGGAGCGACGGAGACAGTGTGTGTGCGAGTGAGAGAGAGAGAAAGAGAAAGAGAAAAGTGGGGGTGGCAGATAGAAACACACTCACACACAGAAAGCCGAGGCAGAGAGAGGAGCACGGAGCGAGGAGAGTGCGGCTGGGGATCCTTCACTGGGTTTTTTTCACTTGCATGAAAACAACCGTGTGTCCCCAGCACACGCATACACACGCCACGGGATCTAAAGATGTGGACAGAAATCGGAAAGCTCCTGCTATTACATTTGCTACTCATGGAGCTCCATTGCGCTAAAGGTAAGGCACTTACCTCGCAGGGGGGGTTTTGCATCGCATCGCGGACGGCGGCGCTTTGAGGAGGAGGAGGATCGAAGCGTCCCCCCTCCTGAGTCATCTCATCCAGAGTCCAGAGATACAGCTAACGTGTCCCTCGGGAGACTCCTGTCGTTTACACGCGTACGGATGTCTCAGCCCGGATCGCCCACGTTGTTTCGGGCTCCGCATGCTGTCACCTGTGACAAAAGATGACAACACGCGGAAGGAAAAAAAAAAAAAAAAAAGATCAAGCGAGCCAAACACGTGTGTGAGCGCCGGTCGCCGACGTTAAGAGTTTGTGTCGACAGGTTAAAAAACAAAAAAACAAAAACTGCACATTTGTCAGTCGCCTGCGTTTTGTTACACGCTGCCGCGGCGTAAAAGCGCTTCGAGACGTTTTACGAGAGAAAAAGTGGTGACAGGCGAACACCGTCGGCGGTAAAGGTAGCCTATTGATAACAACAGGCAAGCAGCCTCCTCACAAGCATGTGGCAAAAGTGCGCCTCGTAATAAATGTTCACATATCACAAAACACCGCAAGTTAAGCAGTGATCACGGTCGCGTCGCTACAGGAGGAAGCCTGTCTATTTGATGATTTGGAGGAGCTGTAGCACATCACAACCGACAATACACAGAAAGAAAAAACACCGTATAATGTTTGTTTGCAGAAAACTGTGTCCCAGGTTGTTTGGGAAGCGCTTCGGCAGTTTCTGAAACGTTGAGACTGATTTAATTCATCACTTGAACCACATATTTGAAGAAGCCCATGAGTGTAAACACTTTGCTGCAGCCCTCTGTTGTGTTTAAATACTTGTACATCCCCTCTCCTCTGAATGACTTTCATTTCCCCATTGTGTACGTGTTCCTTCCTTTTGATATATGCACTATTAAAAAAGAAAAAGCCACCTCCATTCCACTGATAGTTTGTTTATTTTTGTCACATATCAGGAACTCATACAGAGCCAGAGTGTGAAACTGGGCAGTTTCAGTGCAAGAACGGACGGTGCATTCCCACTCTGTGGAGATGCGATGACGATGATGACTGCTCAGACAGCAGCGATGAGGAGAACTGTCGTAAGTAGCCCTGGCTCTGTGACATTGGCAGATGAATATTTATACCCATGTTAGAACTTATGCTTGCGTTCCGTTGCACCTTAAATTTTTCTGGCACCACATACATATATATGTAAGTCACAAGCTGAAGCCTCTATCCCAACGCACAATTGGTGCCAAACCTTTATCCGCTGAGACAATGCATTCTGTTATCTGATATGAACCAACAAATAACCAAATCATAGTGTATACTGTAGATGACTGAGAATGCCCGTGCCGTAACTTTTGTGTGAATCAAGTCATAATATCTGAGAGTAAGGTCCTTATCATTTTACTTGTTGCCCTTCTGTCTGCCCCCCTCTTTTCAGTTGGTAGTTTAGACAACAGTACAGGAGCTGCTGATCCTGGACCACTGGTCTCGTCACATGGATCCAAGAATTTTACGGATTTCTTACTTACTTTCACAAAAAGCAAACTAAACCTTTTGGGGAAAAAAAAGGAAGGGTGGGCCGGTCCAGGAAAAGTTCCTAGTATTATTATTATTATTATTGTTGTTGTTGTTGTTGTTGTGGACTGTCATCATGTCAGTACAGCGCTATCAGTGAGACAGTTAATCAAACTATATATCTCATAGCACGTTCAATATATTTTGACTTCATAGATAGTATCACATTTGAAATTGGTACAATAATGGTGCTATTTTGTCATGACTTCTTACTGCTGTGTCACGCAGCACACTTGCAATGCAAATGCTGCTGCTCTTAGATATGGCTGATCCCAAAGTGGCTTCTCTTTTGTTCTCAGGGGTTTGCTTCTGTGCTTGAGAGCGCGTGGCATGTAACTGGTGTTTAAACTACGGACCCGCAAGTTCAAGACTGCATGTATAAATATTCTATCATGTACCTAAGGAATGTGCGAAAATGACCAGTAGTGAGTCATTTTAACTGAATTGCCTCTGACTATGTGTAGCGGTCTGGAAATTGCAGCCAACCAACTGCATAATTATTGCATATAAATTTGTCATGGTACTAATTGAACGGTTATCTTAGTGGCCAAATTAATTCATCCCTTATCTGGTCGACTAGTGAACCAAACCACTGATACTCACACACCCGCTGTGTTGGTGGATCCAGATATCTTGGGAGTCCCCTGCATGAATGTCGTGACATTTACGGGCCATCTCATTGACTGGAGAGAGTGACTGGGATTATTGGACATTTAGTGGGCAGTGCTTGATGGAAGTGGAATTAGAATTTAATGAGCTCCCAATCAGTCTAACAGGTGTGTTTTACTTTGGTGTTCTGTATATGCAGTGCTCGTAGAAAGCCCCTCGGTCTGTGGCAGAATGCCCTTTCTTCATCCTTCACTCTTTTCGTTCTATATCCTGTATGCTTTTGATGTGGCTATGCTTTCCTCTTGGGGTCTTCTGTCAGTCTTCCAATCTCTTCCTGACTCAGTCTCTATATCTTTATGTACTTTCACCTCATGCTGAGCGTTATACTCTGTTTCGAACATTGCTCCTTTTCTCCCTTCACTGTACTTGCCTGTGTTGGAAGTTGGGTGCTACCTTCTAAAAACCACCTCACTTGCTTGGCACTGCAGCAGCCCCACCATTTTTAAATCTCCTGTGAGCACCTTGGCAATGCGAATGTCAAAGAGGCTATGCCCACACATCTTACACCCACAGAGAGCATCAGCTGACAGGTTGGTTGGAGATAAATCCAACAGCGTGACTCTGGTTGCCGGAGTGATGCTCAATGGCTGGCACTGTGCCAGCCCATCAAACAGATGCCAGCACTACCACCGTGCCCCCTCCCCAAAACCCAATATCATCAGCAAAGCACAGTGGAGAAAGAGAGGAGGAGGAGAAAAGATGGGGCAGATTTGATTGAGGGGAACAGGATGGTGTCGAGCAGAGATGATCAGGACAGGAGCAGTAGAAGGCGGTGCAGGGGCGGGACAGCTACAATCGTGTGGCAGGATGGGCGCAAATAGGGGGAAGAGGAGCGCTTGAATGATTACAGGGGAAAGGTTGGCCTAGCAGCAAGATCTGCTTCCCTTATTGCCGTGCAAAGCAAAATGTCATATAAAGTAGGTTGTATATCAGAGAATTGACACCTTTTTTGGTGATGATTCTAATGCTCATATTGCTGTTATTGTTCACTTGACACTTCTGACTTTTAAAATAGAACTGCAGAACGAAAAACTGAAAAATGGGAAAACTGTAAAAGGTCCTTAAATTAGAATTGGATCTAAATTGTGTATCATGATAAATTGTCAAATTTATTTTGTGATCATATGATATAATGATAATATATCAATACATTTGATATCTTCTCTTTTATTGTTAGTTGTGATTGTTGTTGAGAATTATTTGCTTGTCTGCGAATTCTGGTTAGAGGTAACTGATCGTAGCATTTCTTTCTTTTCGAGAATTTCCCACTGAAATGTCTGGACAAAATTGAAACAGTTCCTTAATAACTTGGAGGAGCTGTGAGGTGGTGCTTGTCACTTTAACTGGGCTGTCTGTGTTGGCAGCAGTGCACACAGTAAATACACCTGAAATGGTTCTGTCATACGGTATGCTTCCAGCCAGGTTTAACTGTTTGCAAGTATGCACACTAGCATCTGTGCTTGTTCCATCAGTCAGCAGTCGCATCGCACATCTCTTTGTATACACAGACAGAGATGCGCACGCAGCACGTTCAGGTTTCTCAGTAGGGATTACCTCTCTTCCTTTCTCCCTCTTGCAGCTGTATTAGAATAAATCTTTCTAGATTGGGTTGTCTTTTGTGTCTAGATTCTACTTCCTTTTATTCTCTCTTTTTCCTCCTCCTCTCCTTCATTTTCTGTGTGGCTCCTGGTAGGTTCTGCGCTTGTTGCCCTGGGAGACGGTAAAGTGGTGATGGTGGTGCTGGGGTTTTTGTGCATTGGTGTGGTGTCTTTGTAGTTATTGCAATGCTCATGCACATGTGTATGTGTACGAATGGCAACTCTCCACCTCTGTATGGCTTTGTATGACCTATATTTTGACTCTGGAATATACAGAAAAAAGGCCTTATCACATTTTACAGCGGATTCAAGTGGATTTAAACATGCCTAATCCAAAGTGCCACTGTAAAATCATCTCATTTCTGAATCTCATGTTAGCGCTCAGTATTCTCCCTCTTCTCCCCCAAATGGCCTTGATCAGATTGGACTGTAAAAACACAGTCTCTGAGAATTTACACAGAACACATTATCAACTCTGATGCGGAATAGTGCATAATCACTCAATTAATTAATAAGATGATCAATGGAAAATTATCTGCCATAACCAACGGTTGTTCATCCTACAAAAAAGCCAAACATTTACTGGGAACAGGTGATGAGCTTTTTTTTGCTTCTCTTTCTTTTATGTTATTGTTCATTGAATATATTTTAGTTTTTGCATTGTTGGTGGTTGTTTGGTTGGAAAAACACAATAACGGCACCTTGGACTAGTTTTGACACCATGTGTGTGTGTTTTTGTATTAGTTGCTCTAGTCACGTCATACAGTGCTAAAAACAAGTTAAAGGACAGAACAGATTTCAAACCTACACCCTAAATGAACTCTGAAAACCTAGTGTTTCACAGCCCACAAGGGGATCGAAAGAGAATATATGGGGTGGGAAGAAAGTTTTTGTGCGTGTGTCTATGTGTGCCTGCATGCCTGGGGTTGTGTGTGCGTTTGTGTCACAGCAGGACAATGAGTCTGAGCAGGTCTGGGAAGGGGAGCGTCTCCAATGCGGTCTGAGACCGGCTTCCCATAGAGGAGACATCACAACACATTTCACGCCGCTGCTGTGCGTGTATGTGTGTCTCTCTTTCCATCTCACACACACACACACACACACAATACTGTAATAAGAGACTGCAGAGAGGCGCTTCAGGCATAAAAGACATTGTGTTGATAGGCTCACAGAAACACATTTTGGTCACCTGCTGACAGTCACGTCCATCCACCCACCCACACACACACAGCTCTGTGTAGCACAGCTGGGGTCAGAGCTTTAATGGGAGCATGAGGTCAAGGGGACCAGTGGCTTAATCAATTACACAGACACACACATCACAAGTACACACAGAGTATATAGGAGCAGGATAATGTGGTAGCACTTGCAGCGTTTAAAACAACAAAGACACACAAATTCTGAATGCACAATTTACACACACACACACACATTTGAACAGAGAGGGGAATTCAGCATGTTAATATTCAACAGTGCATTATATTTTTTTCTGTTTTCCATCCTCTAAACATGTAAGCATAACCACACTTTTTGTTTAAAATGACCACACTCACAAAGGATTATAGTGGCATTGCAGGAAACCCTGGTTTCCTGTGTAGGACATGATACATGTGAATGTATGCATGTGTGTGTTCGTTTATGTATGTGTGAGTTGGATGAGCAGCTGTGGTGCCCTGGTCTCCAGAGAAGGAGAACCACTGCTGTGCTTTGTGACTACTGGGGCCCTGTAGGGCTCTTATCCATATGTGTGTTGATACACATGCACATCTTTCATCCTGTTGGCTTCTTATGTAGAGAGAAAACATTTCCAAAACAGATGGCAACAGACAAGACACTCATCTCACTGAAAAAAGTGGTGGTTTGAAATTGGCTAGATGGCAAATTCACTATATTAAGGATGTTATTTTTTTGTGTAAAGAACTCACCAACAATTTTGTGTGCATTTCCATAGGATGATTTCTGATGGGTGGATAAAGGAACTATTTGATGTACTGAGAATATTGGAACAAACTTTGTACATGTGTCCCTTACATGTGATAATTTTCCTTTGTGCCCTGTGCTAGGATTTTAACTTGCACTGCAGAATGCTGTATGGCATATAACAGGGAGGGAGGGATATAACATCACCAAAGTTAAGAGATTAAACCTTGTAGCAGGCCTGAAGCTAAATGCTGAGGCTGTAAAGTTCTGCCAGTTCTGCGTAGGAGTAAAAAGAAAAACTTTACGTGAAATATATAAAAATGTTTTCAATGGTGGACTCTTTTCTTTGCCCCCTAAGAAATGGAACATGGGAACTGAAATTCGGCCCTCCCTCATCATGAATAGTCCTGAAGAGCTCATGCTTTTCAAATCTTCATGCAGATAAATTTAAACAATTTTGTATTAATAAAATATCAGCCTCTGTTGCCCTGACACATGAAAAGGTAAGGCTGCAATCTGTTTAAAGCACAAACATATTATCCTCAAAGTTTTGAATATTGACAATAATCAATCATCCTTGCATCCTTTTGATACCCCAGAATGTGCCCAGACACTGTATTATTCTCTACATGATAGGGCATAGGTGGTGGGTGCAGCAATATAAAATTGACTCAGGGTCATTTTAGCTGGGGTCAGAGCTGGCCTGAGGGATTTGGTCTTACTTTTTTACTTCCTCTCCCACCCTTTCCCACTCTATTCTTTTTGGTCTGTCGCTCTTTTTTGGCCACTGTCTGCATATCTCTATGGCTCTCTGTAGAACTCTAACCCTGCTTCCCTTCTCTCTCTTGCTCTTCCTCTCTCTGTGTTTTTAATAATGCCATTGTAATGATGTGATGAGCAGGGGTATGCATACCTACAAGGTGGAGGCAGGAACTGTGAGTGTGAAAACCATGCCGTCCATCTACATGCTTCTCATCCAATTAGTGAGTGTCTCAGCAGGTGATGCACCGTGTGGCAGCGAAAGATGGAATAGGAAGAAGGATTCAGTTTGTCTTTTTATTTTTAACTGGTGGCGCGCGCGCACACACACACGCACGCACACACACACACACACACACACACACACACACACACACACACACACACACACACACACACACACACACACACACAAATTCATATAACCTCTCCTCACTGATACTTCCAAAATTATTCACTTCTTCACTTCACACTCCTGTCACTTAACATTCACTCTATCCTAGCCAGGTTATTTATCGGTGGGAAAATTCAAGTCATAGATATGTAATAAAACTGCCAAAGCCTGAGTTCTCAACTTTTGAACTTAATTTCTTCACTTTTTGGGGTTGTTTCATCAAGGGGCCATTTCCCAATGTTTAAATCATTAGTTGATAAAGTGGAAAGATACCAAGTTTGTTATGACGCTGCAGCTCTCTGGGGGAGTGACCACACCACACCACGATTCCGTAACAATTGGAATTGGATATTGCTGAAGTCTAACTTAGTGAAGAATACAGAGAGAATCGCTGCCACTTTTATCTGTCTATAAGCCCACTGTTATGGGAAAAAAAGGCCCACACCACCTCATTATTTGGGTTTGGTTCTCCCATCAGCATCATTTCCAGACACAACAAGCCATTGTTCGAGATGACTGTCTTTATGATACCTGCCTAATACTAGATAGGAGCCAGGCAAAGTGGGTTACAAGCTGATAAACACAGTGGAGCAGGTTTTTGAGACTCTGTTACACTAGTATTAGAATTTTGTTTTGGTAAAACGGTTTTTGGATTTATCCTCAAACTGCCTAGAAAAGCACACAAAATCTCTAAAGTGGTAAGACTTTCAATTGCCAGTAGCTATGTCTCGAAACTTGTGAGATGATGATAAAAAACCTAAACTGCTGCAGAAATTGCTCATCACATCTACTCTCATTCATTTTCTCTTTCTCTCTCACACACAGACACATGTCCACACATACATGCACAGTCACATGAGAGAGAGTGCAGCTGACAGATGGTAGTGGCCTGCAGCAGAGTTCTGGTGTCACAGATAGTCAATGTGGTTTTTAAAAAGGAGAAGAAAAACGTTCATATTCCTGACATCTGCTTTTACCTGCGGAAATGTGCCACTGACCCTGAATGTAACATAAATGCCAGCGGTCTGATGAATGTTGCAGAAAAGCAAAGAGGATTATAATTATTCAAGGTGAAACATACTACAATCAGAGAGAGAAAAGAGGGTTAGCTGGAGTCAGCTTGTTAGAAGTATTGGTAAAGACTATTCATTGGAGAAAGAAAAGCTGTTTATCGGAAAGTAGTACTTGGAATGATCTTTGTTGTTTGTTCCATTCATTCTGTCAGAATTAGCTGTTTGCAACACGTTTCCCGGTCCTGTTTGTCTGCTCTCCTCTTCTCTGCTCTACTGCAAAGTCACTTATTGTTCAAAGTCAAACTTGGATAACACTACAATCCTGTTTCCCCACCATGTCCGTGTATGTGTGTGCATGTATGTATGTTTAGCTGTGTCTCGTTCTCTAGTGTGTCTCTCTGTTGTTGTGTTGTGCTGTTATCCCCTCTCCCCAACCCGCCCCTGTCTGACAGGGTATCATGGCATTAATCCCTGGCTCAGATTAACTGAATGTCTTCATGTGCCTCCATTTTATTATTTACATTTGCTGTAATCCTGTTTTTCACCTTGCGCTCTGTTGCCTGGTATATGCAGTCAGGGAGCTGCGTATGCAAAATCACAAATAAGAATGCTGATGAATAAAACATGGTTGCTAATACCAGTCTGCTGGGCTGACACTGAGATAGGGCCCTTGAGTGCTTGAGTGTCAAAAGTTTTCACATAAGTTATAAAGTAGAAAGAGTGGAGTCTGACCCTCTTTCCTGATGATATTTCCTCACATTCTTTTATTCTCTGTTGTTTTCTCCTCTGCTTCCCCTCTTTTCTTCCATTTTTGCCTTTGCTCTGTTGCTCTAAATTCTACTGTTTCTTTTAGTACAGTCTGCTGCCTTCCTTCATTCCATGACTGAAGAGCAAGCTATTAGTTTTCTCATTCTGATTTATTGACTCATCAGTCGGGGTTGTGGGGATAGTGGATTTTGTGGATCATCACTTGCTGAGAGAAAACAGATGGAAAGAGCCTTATTAATGTGTCTAAAAAGAAACGGAAAAGGTTTTGGGAAAATATATGTAAATTCATGCCTTATCCTTTTTTTTTTTTTTTTTCCTCAGAGGACAGCATAGAGAGAGTATGATAGAGATCCGAAAATATTAAGACTTAACAATGTATATGTATGAATCTCATTCGTAAATTGGTTTATTTCCCCTGAAACACCATATTCGCTGTGCGTCATCTTTAAAAAAAAAAACAATACAACAAAAAACTATTAAACCAGGACATTTGGTGGATTCCTGGAAGTTTCAACCATGATGCAATTAAGACAATCTCCAGAGCTAGTCATACTCAAAGTAAATAATGACAGCAACAACCAAAGCAACTTAAAAGATTACCACAATAGGAAAATGTGTTCTTTTAATGTTTTGTTTTTTTTTTTTTTTTAAACCATGCTTCCTCTTCTTTCTCCTCCTCTTGTTCTCTCTGTTTGTTCTCATCTTTCCATTTGGCTTTTGAACAAAGCTGTTTACATAGATTATGCACATGCAATGTATCGCCTTTACACACAAGCGTCTCTTCAGCTCCTAAGCCTGAGAGCGAATCATTCACCTTGAGGGGATTGTGCTTGTCAGTCGTTGCAAGATGATAGGACTGGGTGGTGGTTTATCAAAAAAGGAAAAAGTGTGGGACACAAAACTCTCTCTCTCTCTCTCTCTCTCTCTCTCTCTCTCTCTCTCTCTCTCTCTCTCTCTCTCTCTCTCTCTCTCTCTCTCTCTCTCTCTCTCTCTCTCTCTCTCTCTCTCTCTCTCTCTCTCTCTCTCTCTCTCTCTCACACACACACAGGCTATATTTCAGTGATATATGCAGTGCTAATGCTACACTTACCTGCAGCATGCTATATTATCAAAGCTCAGTGACACTCAGGGATGGTGAAACTTAGACGTTACCATGCTTTCAGCTGCTGAGGACAAAAGGAAAAAAAAAAAAAAAATCTCTTTCACAGATTATTCCCCAAAGCTCCTGACAGGAGTCCTCCATCATGGTCTCATGATGTGTGGATTATTAAAGGTGAACTATCTGATGTGTGCTGTGGATGCTGGAGCAGCATGAGGACTTTCGCTAGGATTTGTTGACTGCTACGAAGTGAAAGACAGATCTCCTGTAATGCTCTGTCCATCCTGATGCTCTTCAAGGTCTCTGTCTTTGGTCTTTCCTTTCCCCCAGCATGTGCTCACAGTGACTATACCCAACTCTTTCGCTCTGCCCTTCGCTCTCCACCCCCACACCTTATTATGTGTCACTGGAAGCAGTGCTTGAATGTTTGGAAACAGGGTGACACCTTCTGAATGGGGCCTGAGAGGCCCCCTTTTTCTCTCTCTCACACACACACACACACACACACACACACACACACTCACCATATTGGTTTTGTGTGTGCAAGCATAATGAATATTGGTGTGACCTTGCATGCAACATCTGCATTATCTTGTTGGGTTTAATGCTTTGTTCAAATTTTAATACACACCTTTTTCTTATTTTAATAGCTCCCCATGTTTTTTTTTTTCCTAAATTACAGTGTGCATTTCCATATACACATTTTTGCATACAATTTCCATGAGTGTCCTTAAGCCTTTTAGTATCTCTGATCCTGGTGTTGATGTTTCTTTGCATTGGGCGGGTTTACAGTAGGAGCATTATTATGATTAAATTAAATTGTAAGATGATCAGTTTCAGCATTTTTTTTTAATGGTATCTTTATGAGGATTAGGCAATTCTAGATTAGCACACATCAGCATATGCAAATGACTATGGATGCAAACACGATCTCATGCAAAAATATACCAGGACCAGACAGGAATCAGTTGTGACCAGCAAGCCTGTGGTCACAAACAGGATGTCATTTGGTGTAGCATACAGCACAAAAATCAGGAGCAGCCTAAAGGTCATACATAACGAATATGAACTAGTAACAGAAAAAAGGGATGGCAGGAAAGCTTGACTAACAGGTAGTTTGAATACAATCTGGCAACTGAAAAGGAAGAGATGATTCCCTCTCTCTTTCCATCTCTGACCCACACAGACCCATGCATGTAAGTGTACACAATAGCCGACAATAGTCATTCTCTTTTTGTTTGGCTCTCAGAGTTTCCTGATTTATTTATTTATTTATTTTTTGGTTTGTTCATTCTATATTGGCTGTTTGGCTTGGCTTCGCGTTTGCAAGAAATATCAGTTGATACTTGACCTGTGTTTTCTTGCCCTTTTGACAACAAAACTTGAAATTTTAAAATAATAATTTTCAACAGTTTGCACTGATGATTCATCCGGCATCTTTCTTTGGCCTTTAATGTAGTTTCAACATTTCAACAAAAGCTGCTTTAGTGATATTGATATAATATCTACTTTCATACATTCATTTGCTGCATATTATGTCAAGTGTTAAAAAGCCAGCTCACTAACTGTAGCTGCCGATAACAGTTTTGTTCTGCATTGCGAGTATAGTGTAGCAGCTCATGTACTAATTGTCCACCTGAGCAGCACAACAACCTCAGTCACCAGCTGTAGTCGAAGGCAGTAACTGTTCACCCACAGGAGGACAGAAGTGGCAACAGGAGGTTCAGGCAGTGACTGCACCTTCAAAATCACTCACTTAGAGCTGATCATAAAGAAATGAAAGTGCTCACCAACATGTGAAGAGCGAACAACATACATTTCAACATTATTTCAGTCAGAGTTTTGTTTAAATTAGATTATGTTGTGTGTGCCGTTTAATGGATTAAAAAGGAGGTCAGTGTTACTTTCTGAAGCCTGCCCTACAGGTTTCAGTTGGGATGGTAATTTTGGTAAAACTGGAAAACTTGTAATCTTAAAAAAAAAAAAAAAAAAAAAAAAAAAAAAAAAGTTTGTGTTTGTGCTTGGAATGGAAACACTCCAATTGCTAGTCCTGGGGGGGAAAAAAAAAAAAAAAAAAAAAAAAATATATATATATATATATTTTTTTTTAATTGTGACACATGTGCAAACCAGACTTTCCGGGACTTGCACTTGTGTTTTGTTTTTTTTCCACTGAGAACACCCAGTGACCTAGTTGTGACAGAAAGCTGTAGTCAAGTGTAATTGACCCATGCTGTTGTTGCTGTGATGTTTCTCCTGTCTTTATTGGATTTATTCCACCGCTTTGGCTCAGATGCAGCTGCTTTGATCCAGTTTTTTTGTGTGTCCGACGATGCTTCCATAAATGATCAGACAGCTTTATTAAACTCTGCCACTTTTCGGCTAAAGTTCTTCTGAAGTTATTGGTTTTTAAAGGACTTCATTCAGACTAAACACAAATCCTTTTGATCAGACCAGCTCCTACTCACCAAACAGCAAAAGTGAAAAGCTATTGTGTGGGAAAACACATTGTCCTTTTTCTTTGAGTAAAAGTATTGATCTTACAGGCTGTGTGTGAAGGTGAGGTGCAATCAAAAGAGAGAGTTTGTTGTTTTCGTAAACACGTCTTACTGACTCTTTTCCACATATGTGACAGAGAGAAGAGAGAGGGAGGTTCTCAATGCGACCCCCAGCACCCTAACCCTATAGCATCACAACGCAAATAAAGAGTAATTAAAATTTTGTCTGCAGGCTTTGTCATTAAGGAATGTTTTAAGCCCGATCCTGAAAACTGCTGCAGAGTCCGCCCCCCTGGCTGATACTGGGAGTTGGCGCCATAGAAGAGGATCCTGATAGCTGAAAGATCCGCCTCCTCATTTACTCTTGGAGACTCTAGGAACTAAAAGTAAACCTACATCCAGAGAGCGAAGTGACCTCCTGGGACAATAAGGAACTATGAGCTCTCTGAGATATGATGGAGCTTGGTCATTAAGAGCTCTGTATGTTAGAAGAGGGATCTTAATTCTATTCAGAATTTTTGAGATCACATTTCTCCTGCTGCTTTTTCTATTCACATATTCATATTCACACAGCAGCGTTCTGAATCAACTGGAAGGACATCCTGATTGTAATGAATTACAATAGTCTAGTCTAGAAGTAATAAATGCATGCACAAGTTTTACTACATCCTCTTGAGACAGGACGTTTGTGATCTTTGCAATATTGAGTAGGTGAAAGAAGGATGTCTTTGAGACTTGTTACTATATTAGGGACAAAATGTCAAATATGATTCCAAGATTCCTATCTAATATGAAAACTGTTTTTGTGCTCAATTACAACCCACACATTTTCAATATCACTACATAAGATTCTTGACCTTGTAAATCGATGTGTTGATATGCATCCCCCATGCGGGACAACTTCCTGAGGCTCTAACAATATAGTTGGGTCATAGAATATAAATAAATGCATGGATTTAATAGGCAAATCATTACACCCCTAATTTGATGTGAATTAGTTTCTTACCTGTTGTTTTGAAAGATCTCAGTTCAGATCCCACTGTAAGTGCTGAATAATTGTCTGTTACTGCCATGTGCTTTTACTTCTGCTAGGGAGGGTCTCAGGATGACTTCTGTAATTAAGATGCTTCACATGCTCTCTGATTAATTCCATTCACTTCACTTCTTGCTCAAAGACAGCGTCTCAACTACCTCTGATCCAATTTGTTACATGCCAGAAAATGATACCCTCTACAGGATTATTTGCAATGTAATGTGTTTTCCTGACTTCAAAGAGCTTCACAATGTTTTCATGTGAGCACACCTGAGACACATTGATCCATTTCTAATTTAAAAAAACTCCTTCACCTTTTAAAGAATCCAGAGGCAAGAACATTTTTTTTTCAATGCTCCAACCTTGAGAAGTAAGGTTGAGGAAAGATAAAGTAAATATAACAGTGGTTGCAACAAAAGGTGAAACGGGAAAGCAAGTGGTTAGATGAGATAATTTCTTTTCTCGAGTGCTTTTGGGAATTGATGGAGAGAGGGGGGAAAAAAAATAGTATGAGAAGGATAGACGTTCATCGGGATATCAGCCTTAGGGATGATAGACCTGGACCTCAGAATGCATTGGTGTGGTTGTTACTAATACATATGTTCTAAAAGCTTAAAGTTCCTTCAGTTCTGGAAAGCTACGGCAATCAATGCTAGTTCAGCGGTCCGTGTTCTCCAATGTTCTGCTGTAGTGTTCTGCGTGTAGCTACATAGACCAGGATTTTGCATTAAACATAAAGACTTCTACATCCTGATATCGGTTTTACACAAGTATTTTTTTTTTTTTTTTTTTTAAACATCATTTGGCAGAGCTAAGTTTGCAACTGGCAGCATTCTATGATTAATTGGATGAAGCTGACAGCAGTTGCACAAAAAGTTGATCTCAGGTCAGTTGGCGAAATCCTGACATGCTGCTGCATAATCAGCTGCTTCTGTTTGTCATCTGTCTGTTTCAAATGTGTGTTGTTTTTTTTTTCTGGTGAGTTTGAAATACTCTGTATACTAAATGTAAATAATTCAAAACAGTGTGTGTGTGTACGTACAAGTGTTTACTGTTGACCTTAATTCATCATATTAGCACTAAGTCTCCAGAGGGTCCATAGGGAGATGTGTTCAAAGTTAGCAACCTCTGGCTAATTGATTTCAATGAATAGTACATTCTTCGCTTATTAAATTACACCAGCATGCAGTTGGGGCCCTCCTGCACTGTCACAAGATCACTGTAGTGGAGGGGGGGCAGTGGCGCTGCAAGGACCTTGGGCAGATAAATTTTTAATCATGTGCATGCTCTTATGTTTCATTTAATTGGCCCCTAAATCCATAAAAGGATGATAGCATTGCAGTTTAGAAACGCATATTGTAGTGTGTCCGTGTCGGTGAGGGCGTGTGTGTGTGTGTCATTTTTTTCTTTCTAGCAGTAGACATGTGATTATATATATTTTACAGTATATGTAG
Source organism: Echeneis naucrates (assembly GCF_900963305.1). NCBI lineage: Eukaryota > Metazoa > Chordata > Actinopteri > Carangiformes > Echeneidae > Echeneis > Echeneis naucrates. Next base: position 17,630,606 of record NC_042514.1, read on the forward strand.
GTCACTTAATTGTGTTCTTGTACATTTGCCGGCAGAAACCACGCTTCTTTTTACCATGCTCTATATGTGTCAGCCTGTTATGGTTTGATTTTCGTTTGTTTCTTCCTTTTCCATTGTGTGGTTGCATCATACATAAATTACAGTTTGCAGTGACTGAGTGTTGTTTTGCATTTTAATGCCATATTCCTGCCCTGCATGTAAACTTCTGTTTTCCCTGACCTGCTCTATTTTCTTTCATTGTAGTTATGTGTCATTCCATCATATTAGCTTATACAGATCCACAAATGCATTTCAGTTTACTCACAATTCAAAAGTCTTTGCCAAGGCAGGCAGAAATAAATCTTTGCTTTAGATGTGTGTATACGTATGTGGGAGGAAGGCTGTATTTCTGGCTGCACTTTTTCCTGGGCTAGTTTTTTCTTAAGTTTGTTCTCTCTCCCTCTGTCTCTTTCCTAACCCTTCATTTTAAATCCCTCTCCGTCTCATCCCTTTCTCCCTGGTGTATGCTTTTTAATCAACATCAAGAAGTGTGCAGAGGAGATAAAGCTTCTCATGTGTGGTGCCACCATGATTGCGGTGCTTTTGTGGTATAAGGAGAGAGCTCTCAGGACACAGATGTTTACATTCGTTGTATCAATGTATAGCCCTGTCTGTTGGTTTGTGTGTCTGTATATGTGTGTCTAAATTGCTTATCATAAGCTCAAGGTATATAAAGCAATCTAACATTTGTTGTGCAATTGAAATGGATGAATTGATTGATTAAACTAATGCACCGCGCTGTTAGCTGCACTCAATAATGATATAAACCTGAGGCGTGTTAGGGCGACTTCCTTGAATATATCTGTCTGTTTTTCTCTCTCTAGCTCTCTATTTGCCAACAGAAGAAAGTATTTGTTATAGCAGATATATAAACTATGCCCAAACCTATTAAGATTTATTTTTGTGGCATACATTTACCAGAAGAGAGATTCTTTGGGGAGTGCAGCAGAAACACTGTGAGGCATTTTATTAATGGCATTTAGAGAGTGTCGCGCTTGTGCTCTTGATGTTTATCTGTTTGAGACAAAGCAAATGTAAAAGATTTCTTGATTCCTTGAAAAGGACTTGCCACCTCCTCCTTCACCAGAACTAGGGGAGCAGATACTACAGCACAATTTCTCTGTGTAGTAAGCAGAATAATATTTTCTTTAAATTTGAATGATTTATGGGTGAACTGGAAAGTGTTTGTACTTTCAAACTGTTTGTACTTTTTGTGTTCTGATGTTCCTGAGCTCCAGCTGCCATTTTGTGTACGAGCAGAGTCATTGAAATCATTTGAAGCCATTCAGTCTAGCAAGTTGAACCAGGTTGTAAATGCTGCATTCAAATATCTTATAACGTGTCTTTAGAAAATGCTGTATACCAGAGTACGCCGTGATATTTATTGACTTATACCAATGAGTCAACCCTGTACTGCTGAACTTGCAAATGGCACAAAATAAGTTTCAGTTGGGAAATATTTGAAACTGTAATGTGTGAAACCAAGGGCAAAGTTTATGTATTTGCATTTCTTGCACTCCTTGTGAGCCTTTTCTGGGAATCGTGTGTGTGTGTGTGTGTGTGTGTGGCCAACTGTTGCTGTCACCATGATAAAGAGACTATAGATTGGTGAGTTGGTTAATGTGTGTATATGTGTGTCCCAACGATGACGAGTTTCCTGACTTGTGTGTGTTAGTATGAACACCTTGCAGTGTGCGCTCTCAGAGATGGTCATTAGCTGTTAGGGACTGGAAAGCCAGTGACCCCACGGTCAGGAATGGAAAAGCCTGACCATTCCCCGTTCACCCTGTAGACCCTAGACTTCTACACTAATGGACTAAAGCGGCCATTGATGAGGGAAGGAGAGACACGTAGGGTAAGCATACACACACACATGGGCACACACACGCACAACTCCTCGTTCATTTCCACCCTGATCCAGGAAGCTTTTGGCTTTGGACAATAAGAGAATTTATTTTTTGTGTTTCTTTGTGTGTTACCGAGTGAGACAGTTTATTTGTTTGCAAGGGGAGAAAGCAAATATCTAATATAAAGAAACCATGTGGATGTAATCTCACACGGACACATCCATTTTCCAAAACAACATGATACAATATTTATCTTGATAAGCTACAAGCTGTCCTCATTTTTCCCCAGACTACAGTTCAATCAGTAATCAACTTCCTGTGCAAGTTATACTTTTATTCTGTTGCTCATGAGAAAAATCTTTTTTTTTTTGTTTTTTTTTTTTGTTTTATGTTTTTGTTTTTTTTGCCATGATAAAGCTGAATTAAGTCTCATCTCTGAGCTTCTAATAAGCACACTGCTTACCTGCCAAGCGTAATTCTAACAGCGTTGAATGTTTCAGAGGGCGTATGCTTCATTGAAAGTTGACCAGGACTTGTGGGAAATGATCGAAGAGCATAATCCGTTTTCTGCAAATCAGCCCAACTAACCAAGGAAGCATAGTAATGAGAAGATGATTAGATTTTCTTTTCTGCTGCACAGCTGCTGAAGCTCTATCCCTCTCATCTCTGCCTTTTTCTCCCTCATTCCCCTCTCATGCCGACAGAATGGCCACTCTGGATTTGTTAAATAGTTTGTTTACCTCTTGCTTGAGTTTCTTGAATTCTGATTCTTATTGTTTCATCCCTGTTTCAGTATTCTGGTCATAGCCATGTTTTGTTTTTGTTTTTTTTCCCCGAGAAATGTTTTCTGAAAATGTCTCTGAGAATTTCGGTTTTAAAATGGTTTATATATTTAAAAGTCTCATTTAACGTGTTAAATGTTGATGGTATGGCTATGCTTTCGAACACACGAAAAAAAATCTCAAGTAACACCAGGTCAAGTAACTCAAGTAACACCCTGCTTTGAGCCTCTCTTCTGGTTGGCTGACAGTTTTCTGAGTGATCGTATAAAAATACAGCAACTTTCAACTAAAGCCTTCAAGGGTGGATAGTGGGTTTGCATAGGCTGTGCTTGGGGCATGCCTGAGAGCAGTGGTTGCTGTGCTGTGACATCACAAATTATAGTGGTCCCAATTACATGTTTTAAGACACAGTTTCTCTGTGCAGTGACTGCTTTGATACATTCACAGAATTGATATACAACCTAGATCATTTTGATCTAAAAAAAAAAAAAACAAAAACCCAAAACACTTTTATGGACTATGGGATCTCCAAGATCTCAGTGCTATGGACAGTTGGTCAGATTTAACAAGCAGCTTGAGGTCGTCACCTTCTTACTTGAATTTTACAACTGATGATGTGAGATGAGGGCAGCGCAGCATTGTGGTTAGCGCTGTTGTCCCACAACAGGAAGGTTGTGGGTTCGGTTCCCAGTTCCCAGTCTGTGCGTAGTTTGCATGTTCTCTCCTATGCTTGTGTGGGTTCTCCGGTTTTCTCCCACTGTCCAAAAACATGCATGCTGCTCTAGGTTAGTTGGTGGCCCCGCCCTCGCCCAGTGTAAACTGGAGGGCTGCTCCAACTACCCCAGCGACCCAGAAACGGATGTTTAGATGTCTGTAAGTTTTAGATGTAGTTTTCAAAGTGCTGCTTGGTTAGGAGAAACAGAATGACACAGTAAAGTAGTGCAGAGTGTGTTTCTATGATGCTGCATTCGGGTTCTCCCAGTTAGGGTGCACCTGCTGCTTTGGAAAAAAAAAGAGCTTGGGGCTTGGGGCTATAGGGACTGGGAGAACCAGAAAGCCACAGATCAATTTCCTTTTTATTGTGGCGGAGTGGAGACTTGAGATGCATGGCCTCCTGTGACCCAGATTCATTCCTCCTTTTTCCTCCTCCTATTTCTCATTGACACAGTGGCATAACATCAGAAGAAGGATAAAAAAAAAAAAAAGATGAAAGAAAAAGAGAAAAGCAGAAGGAGAATGGATGAAGGAAGAAGGCCAGGGACAGTCTGTTGAATCAGAGCTGATACTAAAAAACAAAAAAAAAAAAAAAAAAAACACAAACAAAAGGAAGTTCATGGGTTATTGGAAGCACTATGTGACAATTGCACCTGGTGTAGAGGTATACAAACTACACTGCCCTGCATATAAAGAACATATTTGGATAAGTGAGTGAGGCGCATGCAATATAGAGTGACAAGAAAAGAAAAAGAATTTCTTCCAATGTGAGACATGGACCAAGTGGTGAAAAGGGCAAGAAAGGGAAGGAAGGTGTAAGAGGAAGCTGAAGGTGCAAGACAAGTGATGGAGGCAGAGATGCATCACTCAGGAGAGACAGTCTTTACTAATCAATTTAGTAAGCATGCCGCTATTACGTAATGCTAATTACCACACGGTTACCTGTCTCACGTTTCAGTTGGTGGTCCAGCATAAAGCTCTGTGTTCTCTAAGTAACTACGGTCTTTGTTGTTGTTTCATACTATGTGGACCATAGCTTTGATGTTATGAAACGTCGTCAGGTCCGATGTCTTTTCAATCTGCGGTGAAAGGCCTGCATACACTACAGCATGTACTTTAATTGCAAATATTACTTGCATAAAATGCTGTAGGTCAGCAGCTGACACAATGCAGCAACAACAGGCAGAGCCCTGCTTTTGTTGCATGCCCATTGTTCAGCTAGCAAGTTATCTTGTCTGTAGACTTAATGCTCAGAAAGTTAGTAGTTTCTTTGATGGCTTTAAACTACATTTTATCAAACAATCTGCACAAATCCGGTCATTTCCGACTTTGCTGGTAGTATCTTAATAGGTTCCGTTAAGAGGAGGCACTGTGTGCTTTCAGAGCTTGCCGGGGAGATGCTGATAAGAGGTATAATTACAATGCAAACAGTGTGGCCCACAGTTGCAGGCATGATTCTGATGACAGGGTTCGAGGCAGCTACAGCACACCACATTTTCAGTGACTTTCCAAAAGCTGACAAAGGCTACCGCCTGGTTGCAGAAGAGCTCCCTCGTTGGGGACAAGGGTGTCTATTTGCCCTGTCCTTGCCTTCTGTAGCTGCCATCTGTTTCTCCTGCCCTCCCCTTACAATTCATAATAAAGATCATTTATTTTAATACATTTATTCTTAATTCTGAGATGTTGTTTTTTTTTGTTTTTTTTTTTGGCAGGTGGATTCAAACCTGTGTTCACCAAAGCAATTTACACAGCAGTACACATTTCTTAGCAGTTTTACAGTTTGGTTTGTCTTTGGCCCACTATGGTCTTTGGCTGATTTGGCTTGGGTTTGTGTTCTACCAACAAGACGCATCCTGCCAATGCACTTGTGCAGATCTTGAGTCCATTTCAACAGTAGCCCCTGCTGCCCCCCTGCCAGGGGAAAAAAAAAAAAAAAATCTTGGGAAGCTGTGAAGGTTATCGCATCCAAAAGTGACTTTCTGCCACCGCCATGTGAACTGCTGCTCTGGGAGCCCATCTGTCACAAGGAGGAGTGCCATTCACACACACAGAGACCCACACACATATACACAATGTCGTGCTGAGGTAGGGGAAATGGCTGATTATCCCCTATGAGAGCGTGAGTGTTAACGCAGTGGAGCAATGCAAGGACAGAGCTTGCAGCTGATTCTCCAGCTTTGTCTGAATTGAGATAAACTCGAGTACCAACTGCCATCAGATACACCACACACACACACACACACACACACACACACACAGACACATTCTGTATGATGTAGGTCTTATTTACAAACACCCACCAATTTGCACACCTTGGCAGTATTTCTCCCAAAGACACTGGGCAAAAAAGATGCACGCCCATGCAGATTTTATCCCCATGCCACATATTGCGCTTTCTTTCTTCGTCTGTGCAAATCTGAGGGGCTTGACGCTGCTTGGTCTTGTGGTTTGGATTCAATTGTGGGCTCTGGTTTGAGACAGGATTTCACTGAGCTTTGGATTTGTTCTCCTAATAAGTCTTAGTGTGTGGGTTTGTTTGCTTTAGCACTTCAGCGTGAACAACAAATGCAATTTGTCAAATAACTATAGACAACTTTGTCTATTGTGTGTGTGTGTGTGTGAGAGAGAGAGAGATAGGTACAGTACCAGTAAACATGCTCATCAGTTCAGACTTCAGGACGAACTATGTTGTAAACATTCTCTTTGCTCTTGTGCCTTTGTTGCTCACATTCACACACACACACACACTAGGCTACACATATATGGACGCACACCCAAAAACCAGCAAACCGTGTATCCAATTATTAAAAGCCCACTGACCTCTATCCAAAATGGCCCAATTCTGAAATGACTGCTGATGAGAAAAACACTCATCCTTCACTATGTTGCTCTCACCTCTTTAAACGTCCTCTCTGAAGCTTCCTGCTGTTGTCCTTGTTGAATGCCATGCTGTAAAATGCCTGGATGCTGAGGTGGGTTAAGGCATGATTCTGATGCAGATAATAGCTGGTACAGACTCCATTTTCATGAGAGTAAAATCAAACTGGAACTACCTTGCCGTTAGCCAACCAAGAGGAGGCATAGTAGTGAATGAGATTCTTGGAGTGACCCTAACCCAACAACGGCCCCATCCTCAACCTAAATTTTTCACAAAAAGTTGTTCTCCATGAATTTTAGATAGCAGATTTAGTTTGTGTTGACAAACACTGGCTCCCTCTGGAAAGAAATATGTTTAAATAAAAATGTAGACCTTTTAAAAACCAAATTTTCAAAGCAGTTTGACAGTTAAAGGGAAAGCAGGAACAAACACAGCATTGCACACTACATGAAGAGTTTGTCACAAAGTCACGAAGTAGATGACAAAACATAGGTATACGTATAAAACAAAGGAAGGGAAAAAGTTTGAAGTCAAATGATAATCAGATGACATCACATAAAAGCTGTAGAAATGGGTTTCAAGACGTGATTTAAATGATGTTACTGACCCTGCAAGCCGTTTTCCTCAGGCAGCTTTTTCCAAAACCGAGGATTTTTTTTTTTCCCCAAACAGACGGTCCACTCTAGATTTCAGCCTCAGCTTTGGAGCAGCCGGAAGCATAGCAATGGTTAAAAGTCACGTTACTATTTTTCCAATGTGATGTTTTGTGTTATGATTTGATGCTATCATCACTATTGCTAGTTCTGGTGCTCGACAGGCTCTCTGCTAATTACCTTATTTGCCAAAGAACGTGAAAGGATGAATGCCTTGCAAGAAGTTTGAGTTCAGCTGGCTTTCCGCTGATTTATTGCAGCGTCACACGGTCAAACACAGGGTTTGCTCATTACATGCCGAAAGCGACTAACAGAAATAATAAGGGATAACCCTAATCCTAACCCTAACACTCAGTCTCACATGCATCGCAGTCACCTCACCTTTACTCTCTGCCCTCTCCTAAGCGCTAATGTCTCTGGTGTTGGTAGTCACAAGCTTCATTTGTCAAACCATCCAGGCTGGCCCTGTAAACCTTCGCCACGGTAACACCATCACACAGTTCGTGCAATCATACTTTTCTGGAAAATCATCAGTTATGTTGTGCATTTTTCTGTTTGTTTTATTATTATATTGCTTTTGTGTGTGTGAAGTCTCTAAATTTAAGTCCGCAGTGTAGACTTGTTATCTTAGTTGCTCTGTCTCTATGTCTGTTTCTCCCTTGTCTGAATTGGGTTTTCATGAAGTCATACTCTACGTTTGGGCTCCAGCGTATCACACAGTGCTCATTGTGCAGGATCGATGTGTCAGCTGACTCCTCCCAGGCTGGGCCACAGAGAAACCGCAGGCCCCCTAATGAAGGCCGCACTTCTTTCCATGTTAATTCAGCACCGACTGTAGCCTATTGGAATTCAACCGATTGTCTTCCATCCATTCAATCAGGCTCTTGGACCGTATAGAGGGATCTACGTGTATAGTTGCATTGTGGCATCATTCATATCATTAAAAAGACATTCATTCATTCATTCATTCATTCATTCATCTTCTACTGCTTATACATTTCCAGGTTGCAGGGGGTGATGGAGCCAATCCCAGCTCACATTGGGTGAGAGCGAGGCACACCCTGGAAAGATCACCATTCCCTCACAGGGCCAACGCTCAGACAAACAACCACTCAGACTCACACATGCATGTTTTTGGATGGTGCCTGAGTTGCCGGAGGAAACTAACACAAGCGTGGGGAGAACAAGCAGAAAGGCTCGGGAACCTACCCTGCGACTTTCTTAGTGTGGGGCAACAGCAATAACCACTATTAATAGGCAAACACTTAAAACGGCAAGATGCCCACTGAAGGTAACCCTGTAACCTTGAGCTACTGCTCACAAGTGATATTTATACTAAATAGCAGATTACTAATGAGGGTTTTAACATAACATATATACACCTTGAAATATAATTAATAGAGAATTTGTCTGTTAAAGAATAACTAACTCATCCAACATTTAGAGTCTTTGGGTTTCTTTTGTTGAGCCAAAAGCTCACAATGACCGAAGTCCAGGAGGCCCTGCAGTTCATAGATGCTCAGGGAATAGGAAGAGAGGTTGCCTTTAGATTTGCAAATTTTACTGTACATCTAGCTCCAATTACTATGAGCAATGTGAAATAGGTTTATGACAGTGACCATCGCAGAAGGGATCAAATGAAATGTTTTGCACACATTTTTCTTTTGACGCTGCGCAAAGCAGTGCCACAAAAAGAAATAAACTGACTGGATATAGTCTTTATGATCATATTGGGGCTGTGTCTCAAAGGCCCTGAAAGTCTCCTCTCTCAATCTGCTTCCTGAATTTTACATGAACATTCTCAACCATCATTCCTCTACTTTTTGTTCTACGCCGTCTCACTGGTTTGAAGCAGGAATCATTTCTACAAAGGGCTGTTTGAATCATTGCACTTAGTCTCGCAACTTCTGAATTAAAGTCTGATGAACAGCTGTGTAACTGTTTGCTGCCAGGTCACTGCCAATCATCTGTGATCAAAATGCTCTCACGTGGTCCTCTTTAAGGAGATTATCTCAGTGTTTGCACATTGAAGGCTAGGCGAATAACAATTGGGGATCTTTTAACTTTAGCTTAGTTTTAGCTTTATTGCACATTTGCCAATGAATATTTGATATATGGGGGGAAACGTTAAACCAGGTTTTCAAGGACTTTAAGAGCTGTGAAGCTACAGTTTATGAGCAGCATTTCAAAGGAAAATCCCAAAAAATGGGTATATTCTCTGAACCAGCATATAGAAAGTACTCTACGTCTTTCTTCGTAGATGTCACACGGATGCTTTGAAAGCCTACAGGAGTTATACGGAGATTAATGAGAAATGGGGAATGTACGTATAATAGAGTAGAAAAAAATATGAAAGTAGGAGAGATGAGATTATTAGAGAGGCGAGGAAGGGAAAATGAGGTAGTGCTGCATATTCGAAGAATAAACATACCATAGCAGTTGTGGCGTTTCCTCTTATAACAGTAAGAAGAAAAATCCTAGTGTGAAAGGACTGCAGATTTAGCACAGAGGCTGCCAGTATACACCACTGGACTGTTTGTGAAACACGAACTATTCTAAAACAAAATACATTTAGTCTGGATTTCAAGCCCTATCTGTAGTATAATCTTAGTTTTTCATGGTGATTAGTTGAATCTTTAGATGTCGAGAGCATGATGTTACAGCAGCACATCAAATTATATAATAATCCCATTGATGTTGGAGGGCTGGGCTTTACATCAAATATTTGGCTGTCAGGCAATAAGGTTGATTTATTTATTTTTACTTTTTTCCTTCCCCCCATGCTTTTGCTGAGTTTGCCATATAAAGAGTTACAAGGATTAGTCATATTTCCACTTCAATGATGAAAGGTACCATTTCTTGAGAATCTTAATTCATCTAAATTTCATTTTAGCCAGAGGAAGATTTATGACAAAGCTGCAACATACAGTACTTGGGCAGTGGTATTAATGATCACATTTTCCCACAGCTTTCTCCCTCTTTAAATCAATAATAATTTTTTTCTTTCTTTAACCAGTTGGTTAATTGACGAATATATTTTTGTAATATATATGTATTTTTACACACATTGAACTGCTAACATACCCTAAAAGGAAGACAAGCATTTTCATTATTCATTTTATTATTTCTTTTTTTGTAGTTATTATGTACAAGTCTTATCTGTCTAGTGAAGTGATTGCTGTGTGACTTTGAAACATGCAACTCGTGCAGTATGGCAACAAGAGAAAGATGATAAGCGAACATCGTATTTTCTAGAAAAATGTGCAACTTAAGTGAAGTTATGAAATGACTCAGGGTCTCAGCTCACATCTAATGCAGCCTCTTAAGTGGCATCGAATTGAAGGAGAGTGAAAGACGGTGTGAGTCATTTTGCTTTAGACTCGTATCAAATGTGCATCGATCTGTCCGTTAGAATTTACATACGTTTCCACCAGGCATTGACAAACAACTGCACTGAACTTTCCAGTGCAATAATAGCAGGCTGTCTGAGGATTAATGGACATGCTGTGTTAACGACAATTGTTAATCTTCACCCTGCTGCAACATCTCCGACACGTACCCACCCACACAGACTCAAACATACTTCACATTACCCCATGTCTAATCCCGGGGTATCAGTCTGCAGAGATTAGGATGCGTACGCGCACAATAATCATGGGTTGTCAGATGGTGTATGTGTGGCCTTTCTCTCTCTCTCAGCTTTCTAACTCACTAATCCTGGGGTGTCCATCAGTGACTGAATCAGTGCATCAGTGGGATCAGTAAGAGTCAAATGTCCAGGAAACTGTTGATTAAAACCACAGCGATAATCTGTAAATTAAGGGGGTTGGTCTACATGCATGGAGAAAAATAGCGCTCTGATAATCATCATAATGAGAAAGCTGTCTTTGTCCGACGATTTCCTCATTTCTTCAGCTTTTTATTTATTTTTTTTATTTATTTCCTGAGGGATGTTGCATAGGATGTCAGTGAGATTGTGAGAAGGGAGATTGGTCGGTGGTTCATCACATTGTCTCCCTGCCCCATACCTTTTTGATGATCCGCTCACCCAGCTAATACATTCTGACCTCTATTATAACGTCTGACATACCACTCAGCAACTTTTTTATCCTTTAACCCCCGAGGTGGGGGCCATCTTAATCTCTTTCTCTTCTCCTCTTCCCTTGTACTGTGCTGCCCAGCCTTCTCTTTAACCACTTGATTGTCCTACAATTGGTGTTGATTAATGATACTTCTCATTATAGATATTCCCGTCAAGACTAAATAGAAAGCTTTGCACATGCATTCGTGGTCTTTTTTGTCTCCAATCGCAGGATCCTCTGGTGTAATGATGAATGATTATTTGGCTGGAATCAGCACATCTACAAAATCTGACATTTTCCTTGACGCCGGCTGATGAGTGGAATAGCGCAGAGCAATTACCTCTTATCGGTTTCCCTTATTAAATCTATTCCAGTTTATGAAACAATTAACGTGAGTAGACAAATGCAGGCTACAACTTAATATTACAGCAATTCCCCTGAGTTTCTTCTCTTTCTTTACCCTTTACTCTTTTTTTTTTTTTTTTTTTTTTTTTTTTTTCCCCTGACTCTTCTGAATCAGGCCTCCTGTAACCGATGTTTGTGTTTCGTCAGTTTTACTAATAAGGGGCTAGTATAAATTTTATTTGTAAGAATGTTTCTTAAAATCTCATGCCTGCGTGGCCTGCAGTGTTAACTCCTGCAGAACCTCTACAGGTTTCCACCTTTGGCCCTGGGATGAGGTGACCCATCAAGGTCATACCAAGAGCTCCTCCTTCCCCTCCTGTATGGCTAAACACCCGGACTCCCTCTGGCTGGCTTTTAGTTGTCCTCTACCTCACCAAAATCCAATTATTCTTGTCCTTGATGAATGGCGGGAGGGCTTTGGGCCTGGGGATTCACCCCAAATTCATATTCAGAGATTCAAGAAATTCATATCCATGAATAATGATTCTCATTTTTGAAAGACGAGCACCATTATAATATGAATAGAGTAAATTTATTGGTGTAATTTATCAGCATATCTGAATTAATGGCTGATATTTGGACAAGACAAACTTTGATCAGAGCACAGTGATACTGGTTAACGCTGTTGCCCCCACAACAAAAAGGTTGTGGGTTTGGTTCCTGGGCCAGGGGCCTTTCTGTGCAGACATGTTCTCCCCGTGCCTGTGTGGGTTTCCTCCCTCCGTAAAAAGACATCATGTTCGGGTTAACTGCTGCCTCTAAATGGTCTGTAGGTCTGAGTGTGAGTGTTTGCTGGTCTCTGTCTGTCTCCGTGTGTTGGCCCGGTGATGGACTGGTGACCTGTCCAGTGTGAGCTGGGATTGGCTCCACTGTCACCAGGAAACAGATAAGCGGTAGAAGATAAATTAATGAATGAAACTTTGATCAGTCGTTACAGGATGAAAAATTAGATTAAAGGCCATGTGTATGTCAGCAGCTTGATCGCATGAACAAAGCTGCCAAATCCTCTCTGCAGATACAACTTTGCAATTTTTTACTTTCCTGTTGTCTCCTTTTGTGACTTTGTTTCTTCTTCTCCCTTCACTGTGCTTGGACTGCTCTAAGAGAGAGACTATTAATATCCTTGTTAAATAACCGGAACAAGTTCGTTTTTTTTTTTTTTTTGAAAAATGGATGTCTTCCTCACTGACGTCAAGTGGCCAATTCAATTAACACTGAGAGCTCAGCTGCAGGCTGCTTTCACAGAGAAATTACCTGAGAAAAATGTGGATTGTGATTTAAGTCAGAATATCTCCTTTTTACGAATGACAAAACAGAAACCAGCTGCTTAAATGTCAGCAGGAGAAACTGGGAGAGAGTAGACAGACACGCAGGCACAGGTGGGGAAGCACACACAGAAACTGACAAGCCGAGCCATTTCGTAGCCTCAGAGACTGCTAGCGATGCTATAAAGGGGCGTGTTGATGGAACCCTCGCAAAGGAGGATATGATATGAAAGGCAAGGAGAAAGTCAGTGTTAAAAAGACCCCATTCTTCCTCCAAGGCAACATGACGTTGCGTGTTGTGAAATATTTCATCCCCGCGTGCAGCTCACTGTTTAACCACGACTATTCTGAAAAGATCTCTGTTAAGGTCTCCACTTCCTTCTCTTCAGAGGGTCAAAGCTGTGATTCCGTGGCCCTTTAGCTTTAAAGGGTTTCAGATATCAACAGCAAAGAGTTGAAAAAGCTAATTTAAAAAAATAAAAAAAAAAGTGAAATGATGACATTTTGATTTCATAACATGGAAAGTTTTCCAAAAAGAGTAGACAGCTGCTCATATGACGTTATAGTTGTCCTTCAAACTTCAATGGGAGAGATATTTATAAGACTGTTTTGGCCTAGAAAGCAACATCATGGGGGGAAAAAAAAGGCTGTTGCGTTTCTGAGAATTTTGTATTCGTAGGGTAACAAACTATAGCGTTTTTTTTGTATTTCCAAAAAATACAGCTTAATAACTGCTATTCTTGGCTGCCAAGTCTTGTTAAAGGCAAAATATTATTTTACCACAATCGCATGCTTTGTTTTAATTGAGGTGTCTTTTGGACAATGAAATGTTCCCTAAAGATCATTTACACAAATTCCTTTTTCCCTGAGGGGTAAATTGTTGACACTCAATAGGCAGCGTCTTGGCAGTAAAATTATTTACTTTCAAATGACAAAGTTTAAGTTTTTTGAAGACAAAAGTGATCCTAATTGATTTACCTGTCTCCCTTTCACAACAGCAGTAAGAAAGACAAAGGGAGAGAGATTTTTTTTTTTTTTTTTTTTTTTTACACAGATAAGTTAATCGATGACTATTTTGATGAAAGCTCAATTTTACAGGTGGAGTACAATTACTGATCACTCTCTGTTCTCTGTTTTGGGTTTTTTAGATGTGAAAGTTTAGTTGCTTTTCCCTCATTTATACCGCATCCTTGTATGTTCCACATTGGGTTGTAGTCGCTGTTTACTCAAAATAAGCCCAATGAATCCTTAAACTGGTCAGTTTTGGTTGCCTTGATTACCACAGATAAGACTGTAATTTGACCTGTCCCTGCTGTACATGTATCTAGATAGGATGCTCACGTAAGGGAACCCGTCCATATTTGTCCAGCCTCTGAGCGTTGTTTGCCTCATTGCATTGTCACACACTTTTATACCATTGACTCTTTTTATTGACTGTACTTGATCACAAGAATCATTACAGACCGATGGTGGCAGAGACAGCTGTGTTACAGTTGTTTACGGGCTGTCACACCCTTCATTTTTTCTGGCTGTAGAGTATATTGAATGTGTATGCACTCTACCTGTGCCTGTATCAGACAGAGCTGGCTGATGGGGCTTTGTGAGTGTAGTGTGGTCCAGGTGCAGCGAAACACACACATGATGTTCATGCAGTGAGAACAGTGGGATGCTAAATCGCAGGGCTCTCATCCATGGAAACAGCACAGAAGGAGCTGCATGTGCCATCATTATGCAGCTAAAATCGGTAGAAACGGCTCTCCCCGATGGGGTTTGCCTCTGCTGAATGGAGCAATTCAAGTCAACGATGTAGAACGCTAGTGACGCTTGTGCGGTGTATTGCCGTTTCAAAGTATTACTGGAAATGGGATTGTTTATTCAGAGCACAAGTAAACTGTAAGATAATGCTGGAGAGTGTTCAGCCAGAGGCCCCTGCCAGAGCCAGTAAAATTAAATAAAGTGAAGTCAAATTTTTTTCCTCTGTAATCCATGCAACATGAGTCTCAAAACGCTTTACGGATGCTCTGCTTTATAACGCACTGATAATCCCCTCTTCCCTTTCATCTCACTTTGAGCGTACCGGCCAAATGACCTCTGTGGAGAGTATTGATTTGAATGAGAATTCCTGCTTGAGCCTCTCTAAATCTGTGGGCTCACCACCCATGGAAGAAAATAACACGCTCTTCTGTCGCTTACTGTGAAAATGTCATTACACCAGCTGTCTGTAGCCTGATACCCACCGCAGCCACTCAGCTGGTTGCTAAAACTCACAGAAATGCATACGAACACAAACGCACGCGCAATGACACAGAGCTGTATCGCAGGAGCCGTTCTAATGAGATGCTATGCTGATATTCCTGCCTTCTCCGGCAAGTCGAATCTTACTGATTAATAATCTTTAAAAATCATAAAACTAAGCGTCTAGGTTTGAGTTTTGGTGGAGGAATTCTGCATCTGCCACTGCTAGATAGAGATGCCGAGTCCGTATTAACTACCACATCTGCTTAATGTGACTAATGGATTAGATTAGTATGGGGTATGATATGCATGTGCTGTATCTGTGTGTATCATTATGGGATAGGGTGCAGATTTTGTTTGTAGGCGATTTTATTCCCCAAAGTGTGCATGTGTGTGCACGTGCAATAAATCAGCATTAATTAGACACGAGGGGGAATAAAAAGCCCTACAGTACAAATGTTGGCTGAGAAAATCTAATTTGTCCATTATGAAGGTATGAAAAAAATCTCTCTGCCCCCCCCCCCCTTTTTTTTTCTTGTTTTACACCTAAAAACTGCACATGTAGATTTGTAACAAAATGGGTTTTTTTTCTGATTGTATGGGGTAAACACAAAAAGAAAAAAAAAAAAAAATTAGGCTTCTTCTGAGAGGGGTTTTACTTGACCTGAGTTTAAAACATCCTAAAAGAGGATGTTGTGTTCCAAATAAAGTGATAGCATTTACAGGGCATTATGACAGCTGTACTTTTTTTAATTTTTTTTTTTTCTTCTTTTTGTTTTTTGTGTCGAATGATGCTTGACTCTCTTTATCATAAAAAGGTTATATGGTGTTCAGAAATCCCAATTCTTTTATCGTTCATAATGAAAAACAAGCACATTCTATTCACAGCTTCATCACTGATTACTTGTATTATTGTTTTGTTTTTGTTTTTTGTTCTTTTTACATGAAACCAAATCCTGGTAATTAAGTTGCCATCTCCTACCCCTCAGTCCAATCTGACCTGATGTGTTTTGATGTTCAAAAAGCAGTCCAGCTTTTAGATCCGCTCTTACCTGGAAAGGGGGGTATAGCAGAACATACAGAGGGAGCAGCATGAGATGAGAGCATAATGGAGCGTGAACAAGACTTACACTCACAACATTACGGGCAGATGTGCAAATCCATCGGGGCTGCTGAACCCCTGGCTTCAATTTTTTTTGTGTCTTTTTTATTCCCCCTCAAGGCAACAATTCCTTGGGCAATTTAGAAATGACCGCATCTACAGTCCTCAGAAGCCAGAGGCCAGAGCAGTGAGCGAAGCTTTATGCATGATAGCCTTTGTTAGCCCCTCTCAAAGTATGTGTGTGTGCGTCTGAGGGTTTTCCCCGGAGATGTCACATGCTGTGGACTCCTCCCTTTATCATACCTCTTCCCCTCATGACTGCATGGACTGTTTTCACGCTCAAAATTGTATGTCGTCAGAAAAATCAGAAAGCTACATTTTACCTCCAGTTTAAATCATAGTTCTAGATTCTTCATTGAAATAGTTTCAGCCATCGTCTCTATTGATAATGATGGCATTATGCGTCTGTGACGTAGCTGAAGTGGAACAGTATGCTCCTTCAGGAGAAACGTGATCGAACAGCTTTGGCAATGCTCTCCTCCCCGCATTTTTCATGATGCAGAAGTTGGCTGAGTCCGAACTCTTCTTTAGTTGTTTGAGAACGGACTGTGGCATCCTCACCCGCTTCATGCTGTGACAGGAGGCCGTGCGGAGGTAAAAGGGAAGCTGGGCTTTGAACTCATTTCAGCCTATTCCATCATTTTCCATGCCAGTGACTGGGTGCATCCTCTCCAGGAGAGCCTGTCTGGAAATGTGTGTTCCCTTATCCCCGTTTTTAAATCGCGTGCCATAATCGCTGGGTTTCCAATGGACCTTCAGGTGTGGCTATCTGAACAGGTAGATAGATAAATTCCAGAGGTGATTAGAAACCAAATGCAACTTAAGGTTACTGCGCACAACATCCAAAGAGAATAAATACAGTGAAAAATAAAGAAAATAAAACAGACTACAGACTTGTTCTGTTTGAGCATCAGCTGAACGTCAGAAGTCGTCGTATGACAAGAACCTTGAACGTGTAAATAATCATATCACAGTCTGTACATTCCACAGAAACACTATAGCTGGACTGTTTTGTAAAACAATTTCCGCATAGCAAATACAATAATTCCTAAAACCTCAACAATAGTATCTGTTAATATTGAGTATTATTTAGCAGATTTAAACTCTACAAGCCTCAACTGCTGAAAACATGTTGGTGATAGACTGACCAAGTTAAAATAACGAAAAGTAATTGTATTGTTTCCTGTGGTTGAAAACGCTAAAAATACTGAATCTGGTGTATTCGATTGGTGCATTCTACTTTGGAAGGAAAAATAATGGCAAATAAGAAAAATGAGTCACCCAACCGGTTTGTTATAAAGCGTCTGTGGCTGGCTTCCACATTCAAATTCCCCAACTTGGGAAACCACAGTTTTATTGTGCACCTATGAAGTATTGATCTAGTTACACTGTTGCCATGTTAACAGTCTGAGCTTTGGTGCCGGGTGGGGTGATTCAGTGAGTGCTGAGATGGCAAAGCATTTGAGGGTCGACGTTGCAATATACCAGAACCGAGTAAAGCGACAGATGCAAATAGCTTCAGAAGTGTAACCACCATTGTTTTGAACTGAAGGAATCGGTTTATTTCTACTGAGTGGAGGACTCTCTAGCAAGGGGCGAAAAAAAAAATTAACTATTATATAAATAGGCATTTAAAACCGTAGATAAATGGTGAGACACATGCATTTGGATACTTTCTGTTTAGCTGACATACTGAAAAGGTCAATCTTGGGGTGCCTCATTGGCAAGATAACTGTGATTATGTTATGAAATCTGCATTTATGAAATCTAAATATAAGTGCAGCAAATATTGCCAGCCATTAAAAGCTTTCAGTGGCTAATGGGTTTCAAGAGATGGAAAGAAATGCAGGTCACAGTGCCACTCCTTTCCTCTCTTTCCCGTGCCCCAATTACGCAAGTATGGTCTGCCATAATGACTTAACACCAAGCCTGTTGAGAGGAAGGGTGCGTCGTCGGAGGGTGCGAGGAAGGGAGGTTGATGAAGTGTAAATGATGTCTATCTCACTGCCATGCTGCTTGTTACCCATCCTTCCTCTCAACAATTTTCTACACCGCACTCGCCTGAAGAGTAAGCGTGGGGCCTCCGTCCGCTGCTTGAGGCCTGTGAGATTTAACCCATCCAGAGACTTGGTATGAGTTAAATTGCAAGCGCTGCCACAGATTCATCTACAGATTCGATGTGAAGGCTCACCTCCCTCCCCGCCTTTGCCCCTCGACTGATCCAGTCTTCCTATCCCATGCTCAAGGCAAAGGAGGCACATCAGAACCTCGCTCATTTTACCAATTTTTATTGTCAACCTTGATCCTCTCCTCTTTTCATCCTACTGTCTCTGATTATTATTATTATTATTTTATTTTTTTTTTTGTTGCCTGCCTGTTTTACCCGCTCTGCATTCATCTTATATTGTTTTAATAAAACATAGTTGAGTGTTCTACATTTGAAAATGGTATTAGTGATAATATTCAGTGTCTTCCTCTCTAATGGTGGGAGAGAAAGTTCTTTTTTTTGTGTGTTTAATTTGACAGAAGCAACTTCATCAGTCTGGTGAATGAAGCCATCGGTGTGTAGAGAACATCTCTGCACTGTGGTAAAGACATATGCCTGCAGCCTACACGCCGTTCCACCTGCACACGCTTACACGCTCACTTATCTTAAGGCCACATTTAACTCCTTGTCTCTTGTGGATTACTGCCATTTGTGGGCTAAATGCTCCTTTGTTCAGCAGCAATTAATTAATTAAATAGGATCAGTTGAATGGTGTGGCTCACCCACTGCAGGCAAAGCAAAGCCATACCTCTAATTGTCATGACTGTCTGAAAGCCCTACAGGCAAATTTGGCTTGCATTGTTTTAGAATATAGTTGTTGCTGACCATTCATCCGTTTGGGTTTTGTCCTGCGGATATTCAAATGACTGGAAACAGGACCAAAGGTTTGTTTTTAAATAATTTTTTTTACTTTTATCCTATGTGAGGATGGACATTTAGAATGATGCAATTTGACAGTATCTCTTTTTAAGACTACATCTGCTCCCCTCTACATGGACAGGTCAGCTTTGTCTCTGATAACTGCCAGGAAATGTAAATACATCAAACAACTACTTTAACAGGCGAACATGAAAGCTGATTTTGATAATGTGTCCCTTTCAGATAAGAATGCACTTCTGATAATTCCGCCCCCCCTCGTCAGCTTTTCCCTGTTCCCTGCCAGAGCAAGTCAGCTCTGTGACTCACATGGTTGATTAAATTTATCTCCTTTTTTTTTAACCTCTGATGCCCCTCCTGTTACAAACCTCCCCATTTATCCGGGATGGGACCGACACAAGCCCAGGTTGTGGCTGTGGCTTTAAACCCGGGGCGTCTGCATGCAGGGCATGCGGCTCTACCACTGAGCTACGTCCCCAGGTCCCTCAGATAATTTTTATAGAAAATACCTAAAGACGTGGCTCTGTTTTTTGAGACAGGCCCTTCAGTCATACCTCCATTTCCAGCAGTAAACTTCCACAGACATAACTCTGATATCAACCACCATTACCGCAAGGTAAATTTTTTATATGATACTTTTAGCTGTTTTTGGATTGAGTATTGAATCACCTTGGGTCCATTAAACTTGGGGCTTGAAAACACTGAGACATGAAACATTCTTCTCTCACTTGTCAGACTCCCACTAAACAAATTGCTGTTGATTTGTTTCTGCATTTAAAGTGCATTTTACTTGACGGAGAGAGCAAGCTATCTAATGAAAGATAGTTAATGTCCTAATGGCTGCACAATAAACCTTTTTTTTTTTTTTTTTTTTTTTTTTGCAATGCACTGAGGTTATTATTAGAAGCATCATTTCAAAGATTCATAATTTTGGTCTTCATACATTCCAATAAGTCAGTCCCAAAAGGCTGTGATGTTGGAAATGCAGGGAGTTTAAAAGTCGTACTAAGCAGTTGAGTTAAGGCACCTCCTTGCTCCGCATTCAGAAGTGGCCCAAACCAACTACATATACGTCCACTTGGGAGGTGATGACAGCTCACGTTTTTTATCGTGTCACCCAACATTAAGACAGGTTGATCTGGTGATCCAGAGAGTGCAGCATTGTAGCTGTGAGTAATCATTTCTGCAGCTTCCTTATTATTCAGCCCAGGAACATAAACAAGTATTACTGAGATTCGTCACAAACCAATAAATAAAACAAGCTAAGAGATATCACAGTCCCTCATGCACATACTTTTGTGCACTTTGAAGTGAGTGGCCCATGTAGTGTCTGAGACCTTCTAATGGGTCTGTGAGATGTTGTTTTATCGCTGTCTGCTGCTATAACCTAGCCATCAAACCTGATGTCCATGCTGTACTCATGGAGCCAAGTCTCGGTAAAGATCAGCTCGTGCTCTTTTGAAAAACCTCCTCATGCCTTAGACACCCAGCAATCTTGTCTTTTCGATTTCTTTTATTTATATAAGTGATCTGACGTGTGACAGAGTAAACCTGAGTCTTTCATTCCACTTTATTCTTATAAATCCAGCACACATGTAATTTTGTTCTATAGTGGAAGCGGGTTAACTATGTCTGAAATGCTTTTAGTAAGAAACGTTATCCCATTTTCACACAAAATATAGTATGTCATGGGGGGCTTTAGGGGATATTTTCCTCTAAAGGCCCAGCCCGACTGTAAAGCCAAGCTGGCGCCTACCTTTCCTCTTAGAGAATGATCATTTGATGGGTGACATCAGTGCGTTTATAGATGTGACAGTGTACCTGGTCTCTTAACGGCAGCTCTTACGGTGTGTCTACACATTACCACCTTTGTAGAGTAGCTCTTTAGACATCTGTTAAAGAGAGCTGTCATTCGGAGCCTGAACCGGCCGGGATGTTGCTCTAATAATGATGGACGATGCACCTGAACAGGCTTTTGAGTCTGCATTAGCTGACACGCCCAACAGTGTCTGGATATTTCGACATGGGAACATCACTTAGCCCGTGCCATCTGATGTGATGATATTCCGGCAGTCAAGTCTCCACTCATCCATGCATGGATTCATTTATTCACTGAGTGGCTGTGTTAAAGTATTAGCATATTCTTCTCCAGCTGTGCGGCCATGAAGAAGAGGCTTTAGTCATAGTCCAGACACAGAGGCGATCTGTGCCCAAGAGTGTTTGTTGGGTGGGGAGGACTGAGCAAGACAAATCTCTTGTCTTTGATGTTGCTTTCTTGCATGCAGCTCTTAAAACCCAGGTGCCCTCTTTTAAATTCAAGAACCTAATAAGTAAAAAACTGTACAATTATCTTTCACACCAATCAGACTGGGCCTTTTTTTTTTTTTTTTTGCAATATATCTAATATATAATTTTCATCATCCTCCTTCTTTCAATGTCCAAGAAGGAAGAATAATTACTTGCTTAGTCCCAATCCTACATCTGCTAATATCCAGTTTTTATCCCAACCCTAATAACTATAACCGCCATGAGAGCAGGTGGCACAGTAGCTCAGGTGACTCACCTCCGGCAGATTGTCCTAGGTTCAAACCTCACCGTGCTCACCGGGCCATTTCTATTTTAGGTTTCCCATGTTCTTCCGTACTTGCTTGACTTTCTTTCAAGCGTGGATGTCAGCATGTATAAGGGTGCCATGCCATACGTTCGCTGGGATAAGTTCCAGCTGGATGCAAGCCTGAAGAGGATAAGTACGTGTAGAAAATGGATGGAACGTGTTATTCCCATAATGCCAGAGTTTTTGATCCCTTCAGAACATGTGTCCCATGTTCCATCTGAGAGAAATATCAGACACGTTAAAACCGCCGGCTCTCAAATTCTGAAACCAGGGATTACTTTCATTAAAGTTAGTTTCTCAACCAATTGGTTTATTAAAAAAATCAACATATGTGCTATAAATGTATATGCAAAATATGACATTACAGTGCCCGAAGGTCCTAGATGATACGACTTGTTTAGTCAGGTCAACAATCACAAAAGTTTAAAGATAAGATTTAGCATCAGACTCTCAAGCTTTATGAACTAAAACCTACAAATGTCATTTCCATTAGGTTGGTAATTTGGCACTATGCTGAATTCTTTTAGAGGCTGCTTTTATGTGCGCTTCTCCTCGACTATGTTCCCACTCTGTCTGCAGTCACTTAATGTTGTGCCTGCGGGCTATACAGCAGTACAACACCATGATCTTTCAAAATGTGAACCGCATTATCAACTTAGCTGTCAGTTGTTCCACGAGGGGTGTATTCTTATATAACCCTTCATAGGAAAGTTCAAGACAAAATGCACCGTAGCATACTACACTGAAACAGGCATACTGGTTGAAAATTAGCCCTGCTAAACAGCCACTCGGCGCCTATAATTTACAGCTGACATCTCAGCCTTGCAAATTTCTTTTCTGCTTGGTAGGAGGAGATGGAAAAAATTCCTTCCACCTCCACATGCACTTCAGTCTGATCCCCTTTGCAGGTGACAGTGTTGACTCATGGCTTTCTTGCTTCATTAGTTTCTTAGTGATGGCAGGTTTTTTTTTTTTTTTTTAGGTTCACCATTTCAGGCTGAATTTTAAATCCCTATCCTAACCCCGTTCATACGCCTCATTTCAAGATGCATTGGCTCTTGTCTCCATCACCTAAAATGTTACGTAACACTGTCACCTGCGAAACCCACCACTCGACGAGGAAAAATTACTTGGTTGTGTTATTTTTGAAGTCAACATTTTCAAAGAAGAGGTTTTCATCTCCTTCTGCAAGAAACTTTTTTTCCTTGCTGGTGGCTTTTCCCATGCCTTTTGAGACGAGGATCTGTAAACGGTGTAAGAGCAGCTGAAGTGGTGGGCAGTTCTGCTCATCAATGGGCAGACAACAATAACCCTGGCACACAGGATGGTGGAGGGTTCCTTGTTTTCGCTCTTCCCTGAATGTCCTTCTTGCTTTGTCATTATATTCAGACTCACTCGCTCCCTCTCTTTTTCCCATCTTTCTGCTTTTCACTCTTCCTCCTCCTTCTCTCCCTTTTAACTGGGAGTTGAGGCTTATGAAGCCTATGACCCCAATACCAGTTCACCGGGGATGAAGAGACAAATGGCAGCAAATGAAACACAAAGACCTCCCTGCCCCGCAATATGTGCTTACATCTCCACCTGTGGTCCCCTTTAGAGAGCATGGCCATGTGCCTTCTTTGTGTACTTTCCAACTTTTTGTAAGTGGGTGTGTTTGTGTTTGTCACTCAGTCCCACCACAGGCAATAATGTACGAGCGGAAAAAAAAAAAACATACCCCTGTGTCTGTCCCTTTCATATCCAGCCACCTCCTACACAGCATTTTGTGCTGTCAAAGCCCAGTGGGATCTTTTTAAAAGGTGGCCAGATCAGCAAAAGACACAATTTTTCTGATCAGGCTTTATGTGCCTTTCTCATCAAGTCTTAATATTTCTGTGTTGAACATCAGGGCTATGTGGCGATCAGTGCTGAGTAGAACGATGGTCACTGCACTGATTAGCTGGAACTGTTCCATGTACTAACTTGCATATGAACAGTCACCCAGAATTCTCAGTCCCACTCTGTGCCTTTAATTTCACTCCCACTCACACGCTCTGAGAGTGTGGGTGGTGTTGTGATTAGTACGCTAAGCAAGTTCTGAGAGACAAAGAAAAATGTGTAATTCTCGATTAAAGGCCAAAGACTAGCTGCAAAGAGCTTGTGTGGTGACCTTTGACTTTGTTCCAGGCGGAATGATGAAAAGTAGATTCTTATTATTAGCAGTAGAGAAAATAAATTATAATATTAAAAAAAAAGCAGGAGACATCCTACACATCTGCAGGGAAGATATTGGTTAGTATACCATATTTGGAAATCAGAGTTAATGTTATTAAAATAACTTTTTTTTCCACGTTAAAAGTGACTTGACGAGGAGCGCTGGTGGTCAAGTGGTTTAGAGAACGAATGTAATTGATGTGTAATATGCTCTTTCCTCTTGGCCGGTTATTAACTAAAAAATAAAGACATAAATGCCTCAAAATCAAAATGAAAAAAATTAAAAGAAAATTAAACAAATAAAAGCAGCTTGATGTGTGTGTGCGGACGTGCACAATCACTGTGAGCTGCAGTAATGAAAACCTTCCCTGTCAGAAGGGCTTAGACCTGTTTCAGATGGTTTCCTTTTAAATTCCTCTTTAATAAAAACAGGATTACTGCGTCCTAGCATCAGTGTAAAGCTATAATATAAGGCATGGCACTGACAGACATTTACACATGGGGCTGACTTGTGGGACAAGCTCCAAGAACAAAAGACCCCCCCCCCCGGTTTGGAGTCAATTTTTAAATGATATGAAGGGGAAAAAAGTCTTCACCTTTATTAAGCTAAACCAATTTGCTTTTTAAGCGTTTATTGGCCACCGAGAGCCAAAACATGATCTACGTTGAAAACGTATCGTTTAATTCTAAATGTTGCCAGAGGGTATCTAATATTTTCAACAACCAACCAACAAGCCCCCAACTTGATGAAAATGAAAATGAAAAGTGCGTCTGTAACATTGCAATTATTTTCTTTTCATGACATGACTCAGAGCTGAAACAGTTAGTGGATTAAACAAATAGCAAATGAACAGCAGAAAAATTATGTACTTGCAATCAATATTATTGTAACTATATAATTAGATTGGATTAATGGAATTTTTTTTTTCTTTCTTTCTTTCTTTCTTTTGCAAGCGTGTTGGTATGAAAAACTGAGACATTTGCTGATGTCACTTCGGCCATTTTATAGATCACCAAATGAAAATAGCTGTTTAGCAGCCCCAGACATCTTTCATGTTTGTTGCAATATTTCCAGCCGGCCTGTCATGATAGGAGACTAGAGTCTGACAGGATGATTTAAACCCTTATCGTAAACCTGTTATTGGTGCATGCACCGCGTCAAAAGCAGTTGTTTGTAACATATTTAGGATGAATCATGAATATAGACATCCGGGGTGAAAAAAAATTGAATATATCTAAATGTAAATGATTTTGTCTAACACTTAAGAGGCCAATTTACATATGTAGCACTGCTTGTATCATCACCGCGGTGAATTAACATCGATTTCAGTGGAGATTTGTTCCATTATACATGCATGACAGTCCTGCTGCGAAAGCATTACCATTTTAGGAAACAACTGTGGAACAAAGACAGCCAGTGAATGATTTGTTTTGTTTCATGAAATAGGAAAAAAAAATAAATAAAATAAACCCCCAAAACTTTAAGTTCTGTGACTTTTAATGTCCCATCGACAAAAGACAGCAGTAGCCCATCATGCATATGCATTATTCATTTCCAATACACACAGCAGTTATGAAATTCATTGTAATACCAACTCCAGGTAAATGCATTATTGATGATATTTAATGATGTCCAATTAGCATACGGGAAAAAGACTTGCGCTGCGCCCTGAGCACTCTCACTTGCATAACATTGGAATGTGTTTTTGCCAGGCGCCCCCTGTGTTGTAATGAGGAATGTGTTTATGCACTTTCATATCCACTGGAGTAAAGCAAAGTGCCTTCAGGCACAGGAAAGCAACTAAGAGAAGGTTCGCAGTGATATGCCGGGACTGTCATTGTGCGTGCCTGTGGTTGCTTCTGTGAGCTCATGTCTACAGAATTTAGCTGTTGTATGTGTGAGTTCATGTGAGCTTGTGCCATCCCGACCTTTGGTTTGTAAGGAAAAAAAAATAAATAAATAAAAAAAAAATCTGCTTTTCAACACGCCATTTCATGAGTACTTAACAGTCTTCCCATTCAGAGTTGTTTGCTGTACACTTATGCTGTGCTTGTCTAATCTTTATTTTATGTGTTTTACATTATTTTTCCATTTTTAAATCCTATTAATAGTAACTGTTCCAGTGACCTGATTTCTGAATTTTGCCTATTAAAGTTTCAAGGAATCAAGACGAGAGGAGCTCAGAGCTATTTCCTTGTTTCCCTTTCCTTTCCCTGCTCGTCTTTTGTTCTCCGTTCATCCGAGGCTTTGCAGTGGAGGACAGGAGACAGCATGTGTACAGTAAAAATCTGGAAAAAGGGGAAATGAGGAGATGTTATCACCTACTGATCTAGTTACGATACAAATTGGTTTTTCAAAGATACCTGCAACACAGTAACTTTCTCTCTTCTCTCCCCTCCCAACCCCCCATGATCTCCTCCCTTTTGTATTGTACCTCTAATATTCTGTCTTCCCCCACCTCCTCTCTTTTATGCACCCTCTTCTTCGCCGCTCTCCTCCGAGACGCCCATAAACAGAGAGCATATATCGCTGTCACTGCTCATTTCTTCACCCACCCATGAAGTGCACTGATGGCTCATCTGTTTCCCTGCCAGATAATGTTGTCTTTGTTCATTTCTACCTGTGTGTGAGATGTGTATATTAGCAGGCCGCCTTTTTCCTGCACGCTTGATCGTTGAAACGATGGCACATTAACACTGTAGACGAGGTGGGGGAGACTGATAGGAATTAAGATGGATGAATAGTCAGAATCTAAGTAAGACAAATTGTTTCCAAGTTTAGTGTAAATTCATCTGAATTTAGGATACCAACGTTTGCCGGGTTTTGCCTGCATTTGTTTTTTTTTTCTACTTGGACATTTAACTGATTAAAATCCAAACTCTTTTTTTCTATATTTTCATGAATAGTTTCTCTAAGCAGCTCCTTTGCTGGTTGGTTTACTCTTGGAATGGAGTTGGTAAAAGGAAAAAGCTTCCCTCAGATACACCTATGAGTGGGCGGTATGTGATCTTATTTCAGAGACATTCTCAGTTTGGCATGTGGTTTATTATTCAGATGAATCGTACAGCCTGTATCATTCAAAGATTAATTTATTCATCTTCTACCACTTATCCGTTTCTGGGTTGCGTGGGGTGCTGGAGCTGATCCCAGCTAACATTTGGCGAGGGCGGGGTACACCATGGACAGGTCACCAGTCCATCACAGGGCCAACACACAGAGACAGACAGAGACCAACAACCACTCACACTCATACCTACGGACAGTTTAGACTCACCAATCAACCCAAACATGATGTCTTTGGGACGGAGGGAGGAAACCCACCTCTCATCTCATCGGGACGAGGCTCAGCAATGGTATCACTGGCGTCAGTGGACCCACCAACCCTAAATATCTGGATTTTCCTCACAAGCCAATCAGAACTGAAGGGGAACCTTGAGGGGTTAAAAAAACTTCAAACCTACTCCAGTTGCCCCTGATTTAACTTCCTCTGAGTCATATGACCTCGTTCTGAGTACCCCCCACCTGGGATACATCTAGAACTTCATTTGTGTTAACAGTGATTGTGTTGCGTTTTGTTTTCAGCGTTACAGAATGGGTTAAGATGCTAAGGAGAGTGGTACAAGTGAATCACAACAGTTGAGCTGTGGGTCAGACCGCCAAAAGTAGAGAGCGTTGCTGAACCTGAAGGATGATAAGGTGATGTTCCTCTGTGAGTGAGTTGATAGTTTTCAGTGCTGTTTTCAGTTGTGGTAATTAATGTTTTTTCCCCAAGGTTACAGAGGATGGATCTTTAGCCTTGGGGGGTGGGGGAAAGAGAAAAAAAAAAAAAGACAAAAAACAAAAAAAACAAAAAAAAACAAAACGATGTTTTTCTTACCATGTGCTGGAGGGAGGCCACTCTCTGCATTGAGCACAAGTGAGACGCATACACATGTACACTGACACTGATCCCAGCCGACGGGCGCCACAATGCCAAGGCAAGGTCACGGCAGTTCTCTCTCCTGCCATCAGCCTTGTGGGCATGCAGAGTTCAAAGGCTTATGTGCCTGTCTGTCTTTCTGTCGCTGGCTCTTGTACCATAGCATCGCTTCCTGGGTAAGCTCGACATTACCTTGGGAACATTGTGCTTGATCATTTTGCTGTGGTGCTAGATGAGCTGGTGCTTAAGTGCTGACTCGCTCTGTTAGGACCTGTAGGAGAAAGAAGGGTGATGACTAAGCTCCTAACATCTTAATTTAGTCATGCCATCAAAATTGCGCTATTGTAAGTCCCGCTCTCTGAATCTATTCCAGGTTGTGTTTTCATCAAAAGGGGGATGACGACGGCGATGACTCCAACTTATCCCTAGGGACCTAGTGGCCTATAAACGGCTGCCCACACACACATTCACACACAGGCGCTTATGTATCAGAAGACGCTCATGCAAAAAAAAATCCCTTACACTAATATACCACGTGACTCTTCTGACCTTCTGGATTTCTGCTGTCTGAAGTGTGCCAGAACACCTTCGATATGTCTACAGCTTTGCAACTATTTTGTCTATTCTATTGAATTCGTATACATTACTTTTTTATTTGAGAGTTACAAAAAGCGTTTGCATTACCATATGCATTTTGTCGAGAACCTCAGAAATATCCTTTTTCTGCATCACTCAAAAATCCCCACAAACCAGTCTCCATACACTTGGATCCAGAGTGCTGTCAGGCTCAGGAACCATCTAAATATCGCATTAAGGGAAATAATAGAGGAATTATCCTATAATGTACCTTGTCACAAGAATGGGAAAGGGATTTGTAATACACATCCAATCTCTTCACCTCTGAAATAATTGGACTTCCACCCGCAGATCATCCCATTAGAGATGCAAAGAGATTACCATTTATTGGAGACATGGCTTGGAAGTGAATGAGGGAATGGAGGGTACAATAGGAATGTCCTAACAAGGCATATATATGGACAGAGGGATTATTTTTCAAATGCAGAAATCTTGAGACATGAATGCTTGGCCATAAATCCAGTTTAAGAGGGAAGCTTTACTGAAAATATAATCCTTGATGGAATTTTCTATATCCATACATATCAGTAATATTTATAGTAGATATAGATATGAAATGTGATATATTTCAGTATTTATATATTACTAATTGATAAAGCCATTTCAAAACACAATGCATGTGAATTATAGACTTGCATTTGCTACATAGCAGTAGTGTTAACAGCTTACTTTACTGGTCCATAAGAGCCATTGTGGGGGAAAAAAAAAAAAAAGAAGTCTTGACTCACCAAGAGTTGTCAGTAACGCTTGCCTTCCACTAAAGGTAGAATGTGAACCAGCTAGCTTTGCTCTATGTCATCACTTTCCAATTGCAACTCGCTGAAGCCTCCCATCTGACCTGAAGCTGTAAGACTGCTGAGATGCGGTTTTTAAACCTGTTACTGACATAACAGGTTTGTTATGACATAACCATGTTTTTTATTGATTTGAACTGTGATTGTCCGCAGATAATAAAGAAGTGATGCATTTCAATTCAGGCATTCATTCAGCGCCTGTAATATCAGGCAAAGACTCCTATGTACATCTTTTTAAAGGAAATTTTATGCTTTAAAATTTTATTTACACCTCCACTGCAATGTTTCAAAAAGGCTCTCTGGTATATTTAACCCTGATAGGGTACAACTATAGATGAAATGCATTTTCTACACCGAGCTGCTAGATTCAGGTTACTTTAAGGTCTGTGTCATTTGGAGACATTATCGGTAGATATTATAACTCTCACCTCGATAGATAAAGTTCCCACTCGGGTCTGGATGCTAAAGCACCTGTCAGTATGCAAACACAACTGTCATTCATTTAGAAATGAAGTATTAGATTATAGTGTAGGATAGGGAGAGCCGTGTCTGTGCACAGGTGATAGTGCCTACCACTGCAGCGCTTGCTGTTACATTTTGTCTCTTCGGTCCTGTCTGAGAAGGATCAAATGCCTTTGATCTGCAGGTGGATTGTCGTGCCAGTTGTAAATTGGGTTGAAATTGCTTTTCAGATCAGCAATGATCGCTGTAGCCTCAATGGAGATAGTCATTACACAGCAGAATGTGGCATATTAAATGATGAAAGATGGAGAAGAACACAGCGTTGGCTCAGGGGACGGCAACGGGAAGGTGGCGGCTTATACGTGCCCTACAAACACACGTGCATACAGTACAGAAGGAGGAGAGGCTGTGATGGTGGGCTACCATCCGTCCCCTACACAGTACAGGGAAGAACAGAAGGCACCACACACACATTCATCTACACAGTCATGCCCCCTAATAACCTCTCTGCTCTGTAAATCTGCTCACACACAGATTGGACTCCTGAGTCTGGTTCCTGGCTTCAGTCACTGTGCAAATTGAAGCCTTCAGGAATCCCATTGTAACTGGCCAAAATGAATTAGATACAAAGTGTGTGTGTGTGTGTGTGTGTGTGTGTTTGGGGGGGGGGGGGGGGTGTTCAGTGCTGCTTCATGTGCAATATGTGGTGTGTGGGATGAAGGGATGCGATGCTAACTTTCTGCTGCCCCAGCGGCTTTCCATACTCTCAGCATATGGAGGTTTCTGCCCCTTGTACTTTATTCCCACACCAGCGCTGTGAGCATATTACACAGATCTGTGAGTCTGAGCCGCCGTTAAAGCAAATTCTGTTTGCTGATTGATTGAAGTACAAAAGGGACCCTCTTCTTTTGTTCAGGATTAGGTGGGGAAATTCATCTTCACTGTGTATTTCTTGTACATCGGTTTGACATTCATCCTGCAGAGATATGTGACAGAGGGCTATGGTGATGGTGCACTGTGAGATAGGATTCAACCTCATCCAGTCAACAAAAGCGACACAGTTTAGTGTACTGCCAGGGCACTTCTCAGGAACGATTTCTCCGGCGAGCTTGCACTAATCTCATTCCACAGTTGGGGGAAGAAAAAAAAAAAAACAAAACACGTGGACCAACCAAGGACAGGGCACGTAACAGTAGTTTTGAAATCACTTCAGAGGAAAGGTATTACTGTGGAGTACAACTGCTGATGAAGTGTCCTGGTGTCGTAGCAGGTGAAGGCACATGCTGTGTGCTCATTACCACATGGATTTAAATGATAATGAGCTCCACCTCAAGTGTTCAACCAAGAGTGCTTTTGACATGAAGATGAAATCGTCTGCAAAAACTCCATGTCATAAAAGGAAATGATTACATTAAACCTCGCTCCGTAATTTGAAACCCTAAATCAAAATATACAGTTTTGTGTCTTTTTGTGTGTTTTGCTGTTAATAGGGAAATGGGAAAGCATCCAAAATAACATACAATCTTTCATTTGAAAATAAGACAATATAATCAAACCCCTTGCAATTTGAACTCTTTTTGGAAAGACTGTCAGTGTAAATTCACTCCATGTGTTATTAACTGGTACGTATTAATGCTTTGGTGCCTGTAAATGTAGAAATCGTTCCCAGAAACATCTCTGAAAAAGTAAGATAGTGTATAACCAGAATTTTATGGAGATATTTACAGAGTAATTTTACGCTGACTGAGGTTTGATATTTCTGAGAACATTGACACGGTCAGAGGTTGGTGTAGCAGAGCCGGTGCACGCAGCCAACTAATAGTCTGTCTTTGTTATATATGTCCAGGCTGATACCTGCACTTTTGTTGATGTATGTCCTCAATTTAGAAGTGAGTTGATGATGACACCATTGTCGAGGATCTTTTATTACAATGTTACAGTGTAATACTGAAAAAAGAGAAATAAATCCAGGGTTTTGCGGCTTTGATAATGTCTTCCATTTTTTTTAAATGGGCTTAATGGGAGCCATTATGTGCACTCACTGAAGCTCAAGAACACTAAAAGCACCTTGAAGAGCTTTGCTGTGAATTTCTCATGAGCACATTGAAAAGAAAATATATTGTAAACAGGTAAAAATGGAAAAACATTGGGGAACTTGCAGTAATTTGGTGTAAATGTTATTGGTTATGCTCGGAAGAAGAGAGAAAAAGAAAGAAAGAGTGATTAACGTGACTTTTTTGTCCTTTGTCAGCAGGGCTGACTCGAAAGAACAACTGCTTCTCAGGTTGAGCGATCTGATCCTCATTGCTTCACCAATGTGGATGGGAACGATTTTCACAAAGGGAAGACGGCTGTATCGCCACTTGAATCAATAAGCCATTAGCAACCAAAGAAGCAGATGGTGTCAACGTTTGTCCTGAAGCCCCACCCCTTAGCTTTTCATTTTATTAACTTGCTTACCTCTCGCGTAGAGATGTGTCCCAGACCCAGACAGGTTGAACTTGGCACCAGAGCCTCCTCGGAGCTTTGTTCAGGATGCGCCTTCACCGATGCGGCTTTGCAAACATGGCAGTGAGTCGTGAAATGAGATTTCTCTGCTATCATTACTGGGCTGAGGAGAGAAAAAAAAAAAGAAAAAAGAAAAGAAAAGCCTCTTCTTTCTCTCTCTCTCTCTCTCTCTCTCTCTCAGCCCGGTCACATCTCACTCTGAATGAATGCCTCACTGCTCTTCCCCTTTGCCTCGTCTCAGCACAGGGATGTCTAACCATCACTAAGACGGATCGATAAGAGCTGAGCTCCGTAAGCTGCTTGCCGCCAATACAGGAAATACTGTATGCTGTAATGAGATGAGGATATTAAGCAGTTAAAGAGGATGGCTTTAGCTTAGGAGATGTACTGTGTGATTAGCGTGATAAAAGAAAAAAAAATGGTTTGTTTGCATTCGTTTTACAAGACATGAGCCTGTGATCTCCTTAAGGGGCTGGTGGGCAGGAGAGACTGGGTTTCTTTGCGAGCTGAAGTTTCATGAGATTTCTGCTGACGTGACGACGTAGACTTAAAGCTATTGAACTCCATTGTTTCCACACCATATGATTGATTCTTCTTCTTAAAAAAAAAAAAAAGAAAAAAGAAAAAAAGCCACTTACATGAAATCACACGATTGTATGAAGAGCTCAGGCTAATAGCAACCATTGTTTTGTTTTTTCTTTTTTTCTTTTTTCAGTGTGTTTCTCAAAGGACACAGGTTGAAATTATTCACTGTTTCCATTGTTTGTTTAGGTTTTTGTTGCTGTCCCTTTAGTTTTTTTTTTTTTTTTTTTTAAATGTATAGCAACTTTTAGGGGCATTGTTTGTTTGACATTCTGTGGTGAACCATTATAAGTGATTCTGTTGGAGCCGTGTACTGAACAGTGAAAACCGCTACTTTTGCCAAGGAAAGAAATTCTTTTGAAGCCAGATCTGAATCAATCTAACATCACATCAGTGCATCAGCTCCGATCTCTGAGTGCATCATTCTCACCTTCCTTGTCTTTCTATGGAGAAGATGAAAGCGTATGGGGGAGAAAGGGGAAAAAAAAAAAAAAAACACATTTTGGATAATTTAACAGTGTTCCCCATGTAGCCATATATTTGCCAAAGGGCATGTTTTAACATCAAAGGGCCAGCTGTCAGCCTTGAAGGGTTTACAGTGATGGCAGATGACTCTGAATTGAGTGACTTCCAAGACCTGATCAAAGATTGACTCTAACATTTGGAGACAGTTTGACAGTTTTCTGACTATTGAATGTCTATGAAGGCTGTGCCATCTCTTGTTTGAGCGTAGAATATTTACAAACACACATATATATATATATATATATAAAAACCCATTATATTTTATTCCAAGGACGAAAACAAACATCTGTAAAATTTGATATACTCTTCTCATTAAAGCATCAATTTATGCATATTGTGGATCGAAAACACAAAGGAAAATGTGTCTTTGTTCAATTCTGTCCAACACCTGTTTGCTTTGTGAGAGCGTTGGTCCCATACTGGGTGCTGTGGAGGTCAGAGCTGCCATCGCCCACCTTGTGCCAGGTGCTTCCTGTTGCTCTTGCAGTTCTGGTACCGTGCCAAGCTATTCCCTGCTGTTCCCTCTGACCTGACAAACTCCTGCGGGCTCCCGGTCCTTTTTTCCCCCCAATCATTCATGGTGGATGAGTCTTTGTGTAATTAACAGCAGCTTTGGAGAGCTTTTTGGCGATGCTGATTCTTGTAGGTCTCACGGGGGATTTATATGAATTTCGCTTTCAAAGGGTTTGCAGTGGTGGACATAAAAAAAAAAAAAAAAAGCTTTTTATAAATATTCATGATTTGTCATAAGCTGTGTCATCTCATTCCAGCAAGCTTTAGAATTAGATGCTGGACACAGCTTAGTAACAAGATTATCACAGATTTCACTGGGCTTTTGAAAGTCACGTTTTAAAGGATGCTCTCATCAGTTTCACTCGTTTGTACAGAAAAAAAAACATAGTAATAATATATAGCCTTACGTTCATTTGGCAGGAACCTTTACCCTCAATACACTTCCAATGAAGTGAATACAAACTTCTTTCTCACAAGAGCAAGAAATTAGAAATTCAAAATGCATCCACTGCAAATAAACAAATAAGCATATCTTCAGTGCTGCAGCACCAGTACTTAGAGTTGATATAAACCTGTTTACATGGTAATATAATCTTTATCACTAGCAAAGTAGCACATTAGTAGCCAAACAAATCCTAACAGCATTGTTATTCCGAATCTGGCCGGCCATTTTATAGCCACACAATTGCCCTGAAATCTTTTTCGACATCTGTGCAAAGGTAATACTCGGAATTAGGTTAGCTTGCAATCAAGGAGCAATGCAGTCAGTGTCAATGGTGTCAATCATCTTTTGAAAGAGATGGCCATACAGGGTGTGAGTGGGATAACACCATAATTGGCGTCCTTAAATCTTTTGATACTGAAATGCAAGCATGCTTAGCTCAGGAAGAAAAAACATGCTTTTCATCCCTCTTTTTTTTTTTTTTTTTATTCCAACTTTCAAATGTTTAACAAATTTTTTTAGATTTTTTTTTCAAAATATTTCCTACTCAGGCGGCATTAGGATTCCTTTAGCAGCCAAGAAGCAGAAGTTGAGCATCAAACTTAATTCTTCTACTAAGCAACGCGACTGATTTCCGCATCAAGCTCATCGAATGGAGGGATCCATATATGGCAGTACACGTCACAGTCTGTCTGCCTGTCTTTACTTCCCTGCCTCGTTCTTATTTCAGCGCCAAACACTCTCTGTCAGTGTCGGCAACCTTCCTCGTCGCTCTGAGTAATATAATAGCCTCGTTGGCAGGAATGTGATGGAGGTTTAACTCAGTCGTTTTTTAGAGCAGCTTGTGGTAAAATTATCCTGATTGCATTAGCAAACTGATATTTAATCTATCATTTTGCATTACAACTTGTCTAGTCCTTTTTTTTTCTGTCTTTGTTGTAATGTGTCAAATTGTTGTACAATATGTCCGCCTCTTGGAGTACTGCTGGCAGCATGGGGTATTAACTGTAGACAAGAAGAATGGACTACGCAGTGCTGCTCAAGTTTCTCTTTTTTTACAAGTGATTAATCTAATTAGTCTAAATAGAGATAACATTTATAAAATTCTATATTGGGATATTTTCTAACATAAAAGTTCCCTTTCATAAAATGATTTCTCCACACAAATGTTTGTGTTTATCACAGAGGTTAGCATGTTTGTTTTGCTGCTTAGTTTCTTTGTACTGCGTCTCCTGTTTGCCCAACGTATGTGCTTATGTTTTTGCTACGCCACTTGACATTCACGCTTCTCCTCAGCAGACGGCTCTGCCTCCCAATGGACTCTTAGATCACTTTAATTGCAGCAGAATATTTACAAAGCAAAACAAGTGGTTCGAATGGTTATACCAAGCCATTCAAAGCACTTAGCCCTCAGCCACTACTCCCTCTAGGAGTGCTCCAGTGTTAACATACATGTCCACACAATGGCTGTGGGTATATTTGTAGAGCAACGCAGAGAAACATGAGAAAAGGGTGTCTTAGATTGCTGTAATCTGGAAGAGACTGAATCAACAACGCTGTGTTTGCAGAGAATTAGAGATGTAAGGAAAAATGTGGTTTTGTATTGTTCCCAGTGGGATATGATTTAAAGACTTTCTTTATCAAGTGCTTCCACCCCTTCACATAAATCTCCTCTCTCGCCGTGACTCATACTATCTCTTCATGTTCTCCCTGATTGCTTCAGTTTGTGAATAGAGAGAGGCTTTACAGTGCTCAAGAGAAGACTTCTTCCTGCTGGCTTCGCTGAATAAACTACCCTCTCCGTAGTTTCAATCAGGTGTAATGGGACCATTTGTCTCACAGCACTGCATAAGAACAGCGCCTATCTCTGTTTGCCATTAAGAGGTGCTTATTGCGCCGAGAACATCCCCTTGTCATTAATAACTGTCACACAGCCATACAGTTTTACCAACTGCCTCTTTATACTCAAACTCTCTTTGTATTCTTTCTTTTATGTTGTTGTAAATTGATAAAGGTTTGTACCTTTGCTCCCTCCGTATTCATTTTTGATTTTGTTAATTCAATGCAAGAAGGCTTTCACTTTTTTTTTTTTTTTTTTTTTTAATGGCTCTGGACTTCAGAGGAATATATTGGCACTCCCAAAGTCAGCTTCTGAAGTTGATATCCATGTCTGATCTGCTTGGTTAATTTCATTCAAGCTTTCTCTTCCTCTTTTACTCATTTCTGTCACTAACTGCCCCCCCCAACTTTCTATTCCAGCGGTTGAGATCAGCAGAAATACGTATGAGATCCTGCACAAGTAGAAAGGTTCATTATCTTCTCCTCCTGCCGTGCAAATTGCCCTGTCGCTGTTCACATCTGATCAGGAGATAATCAGGTAGTTCCTTATCTAAGACACCTTAACCTTTTCACAAAGAATTTGAGATTTTTTTTTCCGTTCCCTTTATTACTGTGAAGTTACACATTTTGTCCACCAACTCCAACAGGAGCCGCAGTTTATGCTCCTGTTTGCTTATTACTAAATAGTGTCGACATTGGTCTTTGTTAAAAATAAAGTATTATATGTATTAGTAAGTATTACACGCTAAAAGAAGTCATCTGTTTTCTTTTCAATTTTGTGTAGCGGCCCAGACTTTTAGAGCCAGTGATCTAACCAGAAAACGCTCTGCAGTGCCAGAGACTACAGATGCCTTCAGGGAGTGCCATCATGGCTTTTACACTTGTAACTTCCACTGCCTGCTTTTGTTCAGCAGGAGCCATTACTGCCCAGACGTGACTTGTCCAGCATTTGAAGCTATGTCCCGGACACCTTGTTTGTGCTTGCCTGCCAAATAGTTGTTAGGGGTTGTGTCTGTATGTGTGGGAGTTTGGCCTAAATGATGGGGAGGAGGCCTTTGTAAGGCCCAAGGCCCATATTAAGGACAGAAGGAAGGGGGGGGGCAATTAATCTAAGAGTTCAAGCCTATAGTTGTCACCCTGTGCGGGGTATGAGGGGTGAGGAGGGCCGAGACGCTGACTCAAAGGCCTTTAGCGGGAACAATGGATACCCTGTGTTTTGGGAGAAAAAACGAGTTCACAGTTCAATCTGCCACATCCTTTTCTTTCCCTCTTGTCTCATTGCACCAATCTTTATTCACCCAATGTCCACTTTTGACTCTTAACCTCCACATTCTTTCCTGCCAGGCATATCTCTGCAAGCACAAGTTCTCCCTTTTCATGCTGCTCTTTTTAATAGGAACCATTTCTTTGCAGGCCGATGAGCAGAATGATCGAGTGTTTCCTTTGTCAAATAGAGGCGTTGTAGGCAGAGACGGACAAAAGCTATTTTCTCAGACCCCGGCTTTTCTGTGTTTGTAGCAATTTTCTGTTTGGGTGTCTTGTTTGAATAAGTTGATGCAAAAATCATCAACTCTAGCAACTCGAAAACTCAACATGTAAATAAAAATAAACAAATAAAAAAAGGCACATAACCCAGTAATGCGGCTTTACACACAAGTGTTTGTGAGGTTCATTTGTTAAAGTGATTAAAAGCTAGCGATAAAGTTGTGCTTTGAATAAAAATGTCCTCAAAATGTTTGTGTTAACATGAGAAGGATATTAAAATGAAACTTAAACATGTATCATTTTGTCTTTTTTCTTTTTATGATAAACCTTTGTTTCTTTTTCTTCTTCTTTAGAATCTTTACAAAATACATGTATCCTGTGAGAAAAACTCCCACGGAGCACCAAGTCCCTATTTATAGGCTACTTACAGGTGTAGTCACTATCAAACGAAGAGAGCCAAATTGCATAGATGCACCATGAAGTGTAATTCCTTGGTAGATTTGTTTAACACCTTGTGGGACCTCTGAGATTGAGACGCAAATAGCAGGAAAAGTGAGGCAAATCTAACATATTGTCAAACAAATGTCAGTTTCTTAAGCTGACCGGTTAACTTTACTGGTTTTGCTAGCAGGTTTATAAGCAAAGTCAAATGACCCCACAATAGTTACAGACGTGTAACGGGTGTTGTGATGGACAAATGTAAACAAGATTAAAGATTATAAAAAGACTCTTTTCAATTGTTACTCCTAATGAAATGAAATGATTCATTGGGTTGGTCATGCCAAGCCACCGTTTAAAAAAAAAAAAAAAAAAAAAAAAAAAAGAAGCAACAATTGCATTTCCACGTTCGCTTCATTGCATAATTTCCTTATTTACTTAAAGATTTTCTACTTGAGGAGAGCCTAAGCATGTCACTGTGGGGCCAGTTTGATCAGATTTGCAGTTCACACCTAAATGTTCTAAGTTTATACAATTTTTCACAGTGGTACTGTGATGGAAATGCAGCTTGTGAAAGAAAATAGACGACTGCGCTAAATCACTGCGAGTCATAATAGGAAGGAGAAAGGGGAGATCACCTCTAGACTGTCAGCAAGGGATTATTCTCCCTTCTGTTAAATCAAAATTCCATTTCTGTTCTGCTGTCTCCAGGTTTGGATGCTCCCTCAACCCCTTGATGCCCCCCAGTAATGCAATTAAGATCTATAAGCTTTTTCCCAGGAATAAAGGGGCTGAAAGAGGGATTGTTCCATGCTTCAGCGAAGTTGGGAAAATCCGTGCGTGTTCTTGTGTGAGTGCGTGTTTGTCGAGATGGATTGATAGAAGGGTGGAGCAAAACAAGGTAATAACAGTCTTCTCCTTGCTTGCCTTGCAACAATTCCTTGCAAGCAGACAAGAAGAAAGACTTTGAGTTTAAGACAAAGACACACATACACACACAAGCAGTCATTTGTTCTCTCGCTGCCACAACAGCTCATTGTCATGCTATTGTGTTGCTATTTTGTCAGCCAGACATTTTGAGCAAAACTTAAACTGTTCAGGCTTGTCCTTCTCAGCCAATTCAAAGCCAACATGGATGTCAGTGCAAGCAGATTGCTAATTAGGTTACTGATGGGGGGGTAAAAAAAAAAAAAAAATCTGCATTCAAGTATTTGAACATGTTGCAACTTAACATCATCTTTCGCTGACTGGTTGAGAGCTGCTTGAGAGTATGTTCGCCTAAGTTGAGAATTCCACTGCGGTTTTTGGATTAGTGATGCTTTGATAATTGAAAGTGAATGAGGAAGAAATGGGGCGTAATGGGCTACATTCCCTCAGGTCACGAAGAGACAGCAGAGCGATGGGCCGGGGTACCCAAACTTGTTTGAAGGTCATCTGCGTACACACCTTGTCTGCAAGGAGTCCTACACAAACAGGGAGACTGAGCCATTTACCTCAGTTAAGGCCGAATATCATCTTTGCTTTAGAAAAAATGGTGGCAAATAGAGCTGTTTATGTTACTTGACAGACAACATCCTTTGGCACCGTAAACAGCAGACCAGACTCCACTTCAGTTGCATTGATCTTTATCATAATTTTCAGCCTTCTGCAACGAAGCTACTTGAAAGACTTAAAAAAAAAAAGTTCACAATTTTTACTGCGGTTAGGAGCTTATTAAGACTGTTCTGAAAACACAGTCGCATACACTGTGGTGGAACAGTTTTTCATTGGGGATGCAATTGGATTTTCCTCCAGTCTGTTGTCATTGCATGCTCTTCTCCCAGATTCGTCACATCATCAGCGTCCTTAGTTATATTGTACGCTCGGCAATGGCGTGGGCACTGCCTAAGCGGTGTTTTCGTACCACTGAGAAGATAATTGGCTTTTCAGTGAAACAGTTTTATGCTGATGCAATTGAACCAGTATTCAGCGTAAAGGTTAGGGCGATATTAGGCCCCATACAAATGAGAACAGAACGATGTGGACTGAGGCAGACGTCAAAGCCAATATCTTCTTTTAGTCTAACCAGAGAAAAAAAAAAGTGTGTGTGTGTGTGTGTGTGCGTGCGCGCGGCACAGAGGTTTGTGGACTGCGCTGACAGGCGGAC
Source organism: Echeneis naucrates (assembly GCF_900963305.1). Taxonomy (NCBI): domain Eukaryota; kingdom Metazoa; phylum Chordata; class Actinopteri; order Carangiformes; family Echeneidae; genus Echeneis; species Echeneis naucrates. Next base: position 17,670,688 of record NC_042514.1, read on the forward strand.
AGAAATATAAACTTGAATGTTCTCTTCTTTTTCACATGCATATGTAAATAGGCACAGAGCTTAATGCCTGCACATCTATTTACTGATCATATGCAAAGTAATGCGAAAAAAAAAAAAAAGTAGGTGACTCTAGCCACAATTGTGATGATTGCCTTAACCGTTTGAAGTGCTCAAACTAAAATGCTTAACGTTCACTCAGCTCAGAGTTTCCATATTTTTTTCGGAAATAGCACTTCTTTTTTTTTTTTTTGCCGAAAATTGACTTTGTAGAAATCTGTTTTACTTTTCATTGAGATTATTTGGAATAAAACTCGTCATGTATCTAAAATGGCACGTTACACGTGTAATAGCAATGATTAAAACCTAGCAGATATGAAAGTTTTGTGAAAATACACTGAGGCAAGTAACAATTATTCACTATTTAATCATACAGTGAGATAAAAACAACAGTCTAATTCATATTAAATAATCATCCCTACATGACATAAATATGTAATTGAAATCACGCACACTAATTGCTGTCATTTGGTTCACGCCCTGAAAGATTACCACAACACCATCTCTTCATTCAATAATTCGAGGCGCTGCCTTCCCTCTCAACTGCTTTATGTGTGATTGTGTGTTGCTATGCTCAGCTCACTGCCAGTGAGCTACAATGCTGTGGCCTTTGGTTATAGTGAAGGAAATCAACTGTGGCAGAGCTGTAAATTATTCCTCCGGAGGGCTAAAGGGGCTGGAGCACTTCACTTGCTCTCATCCACCATACCTTTATCAGGACCCCAGTGGTTCCTATGGGCCCCTTATCCATCAGGTCTGAAAGGCCCCAGCCATGCAATGTCAATGACATGGACCACAAAAAGAAGTTGTTTAGTGTGCAGGGAGATAGAGAAGATGGACAGAAGGAGAGAAACAGCTACAAAGAGCTGTTATGTGTTAAATAGAGTTAAGGCTGGAGGAGTGTGTAGTGATGAGAGGAAGTTTCCATTTTGCTATTTTTGCTGTAATATGAATGAAAATGGGCGTCTTAAAGTCGTGTTCTTTGAGATATTATTGTCTATTTCAAGATGGCATCGCTCAGATTTTCATGATATTTGTATTTTACCATTTTGCTTAAAATGTGGTTTGTATTTCATTTCATTTTTGTCAATGAAATTTAGTAGGACAGACTGGAGTAGTAGTTTTTCTTAAAATAATATGTATAGCAGAAGTTCATAAATAGGCAAATTATCTTCATAAGTAATCAGGAGAAATTTCTTTCCACCGATTCATTTAATAGTTTGAGTCATTCATCAAGAAAAGTATGCAAGTGTCCTGTTTACAGCCTTTGCAAATGAAGGAAGGATATGTTGTTTTTCTTTTTGTTTTATCATCTTCAACTGCCCATTTGGCACTAAAATATTAGAAGGACTTTTTAGTGTTTTTCTTTTGAAAGTGCGGTTTTTCATGACATCAGATGCTTTGTTCCCACTGTCACAGCAGTTTCCTCTTGTCTTTTCTGTTCTTCAGATGCAACTTTTCACATCCTTCTTCCTGTGAAAAATGGCTTTTCAGTTTGAGACATATATTGACTCCATACAAGAGAGAAGTCCATGAACCAATTTTACTCTGGCGAAGCATTAGGAAAGATCTGAACCGCACCTTAAAGAAAATGAAAGGGAGGCCTTCTTTTTGGTCTGCTGCCGTGTACTTTAAGACCGTGCAGTATTGTAAATGCGATCTTTTAAGCTTTGTTTACATGTTAGACAGGCCTCTGCTGTCTCGTCCCCCTCACCCTCGCTCCTTCACTGCCTGAAAGAGGACTTCCTTGCATTCTGATCATGGGCCTGTCTGTTAGTGTGGACTCTAAAGAATACTAATCAGCAGGCTGCCTCCGTATGCAGACTCCATTCAGTCAAGGCTGGTGGAAAATAGTAGCAGGCATATGATAAATTGGTTTGTCTTGTATTGCTCAACTCAAACTTTCCCTGGGGTTAGTCATGTACTTCCAGCAAGTCACTATCGGGGTTGATTCAGCAGCCTTGACGTTTCGTTTAGACTAGAATTGAGCTCTACTGGTTTGTCAAAATCGAGATGAGAGAGGAAAAGAAAAGGGAAAGATAACAGAAGGGTTTTTTTTTTTAGGGGCACTGAGTGCAGAAAAAGAAGAATGGAAACCTAAGGCAGTTAAATGAAACTTAACTGTGGTGCAGTTAGGTTATCTCACTGAAATGCATGACAAAGGAACAAACCTTTTGTTTCTCTAGTGTTTCAGTCATTTTGTTTCCCAACGTCTGCTTTGAACATCAAGGTTGAACAGAGGCAAATGACAAAGAACATGTTTTTTTCCTCAAAAGTTGCCTCATTTGCCCGCTATTTTCTGTAATGTTTTCTGTGAGAAAGTAAGAAGGAACTCAATAGCGACTGAGGAACCTCTTGAAACTATTTAGACCTTTGTGCTATTAGTTACACTTATGGCTCTGTGCTGATTGCACTGACTTTACTATTGTAGTTATGATGCAAATAAGAAGGGAAGTGTTGGTGGTGATGGTCAGTGGATAATATTTTCAACTGCAGAGTGGTGGATGGGCAAATAGCTGAATTAAATTGTATAAAAACGTAACGGCTGAAATAAAAGTAAAATGGGCGATTTGTGCTGCAGCGTAGACATTATTCCAGTCACTTGCTCCTCCTTTGCCCCCAAAGAGATTCCAAGTTTTAAGGTTAGATCAGCTTACCAGCTAGCCATGGCTTTGGATGGTCAAACAGGTTCAATCAAACCCCCCTAGAGCTTGGCAAAAGCTCTACAGAACACACACAAACACGCAGAAGCATTCGAAAACATCATGGCCATCCATCCAGGGGTCGTTTCCAGAAATGCTAATATGGTGTATTTGAATTTTACCCTACAAAAAAAAAAAAAAAAAAAAACAAAAAACAAAAACTGGTTCAATTCAAAATACTGAGTCTTGCATAAGGTTAAGCCATTCTGTTATTACATTGAACCATAGAGCTGAGGCCATGTTCCCCTTTATCTGTAGCTGGCAGCCAAAACTGAGAAAGGAGAATAAGAAAAGAGAAGAAAATAAGGTAAGAAGCTCGTGAAAAATTGAAGACATATTTTTTATTTATTTATTAATTTTTTAAACATTCACTTTCATTGTCTGGCTTTCACACACAAAGTCACAGGTGCAGCCCGCTACCCTACCTGTAGGGACATCTGGGATGAGGCTGATCAGGTCTAAATACCCCTCCAGCAGGGATGCCTTTGATGGCCGTTGCCCAGCCTAATTTGAAGAAACTCCCCTATGGGATATTGGATCAAAAATACCAGTCAGTGGAAAGAAAGCTGGGCCTGAAGGGGTGTGTGTGTCGGTGTGGCTGTGGATGCATATGCCCAGTATGTGTGCAAATGTCACTGTGTTGTGAGTATGTGAGCGGTTGTGTGTGCTCACCTTGCTGTTCGTCTAAGAACTGCCAGTTGCAAGCAGTGAAAGAGGACAGAGGATGGGGGTGTTACTGACAGTTCTAGCCAAGGAGCAAGCATTTCCATTTTGTTCGCTGGAAGCCAAGTGTGAAACTTTCATGAAGAGCAATTTGCATCTCTGGATGGCTATGAAGAGGTTGGCTTTGTTCAGTACCACCGAAAAGCCGTGCCCGCACACTGCTGGCTCGAAAACCATGCCCACCCCACCACCAACCGGCACCCACCCTCTGCCCTTCACCCTCCGCCCTCCTGGCACCGCTTTTTTGCTGATCCGGCCAGCGGCTATTTCACCATTGTGCTATGTGGCCAAGAGCACCTGCTGGGGGCCCTTTCATCAAGCTCCCCTGGGGTTTTTCAAAGCAATCAAAGGGCGACCTCCCCTAAATCTCAGCACACATGTGTACAATCAAATAGCTAGGTGGCAATAGAGATTGAGAAAAAGTTCTTGCTTTACTTCATCTTGGAATCCAGAGATGGGAAAGGTGGGCAAAGGGGAAACTTGTCTTATATGCTACATAATGTATCCCACATTGTTAATTCGGCATAATCGGAGAATTGGATGGCTATGGTCCACTGTCCTGTTTTTTAACTGTGACAATGTGGACTCATCCCTTGTGAGACAGGGAAATGGCTAATGAAGGGGGATGTTGTGAGACACAGTAGAACAGGGCAGGGGACATGGTGATTTGGGATTTGTGTGTGTGTGTGTGTGTGTGTGTAGTAATGGCGCAGAGAGGCGAGTGTCCTGGGTGTATTTGTATTCTAGTTGCCCGGGGTATCCGTGGATACACCTAGGTGACTGGGAAGCATGCAGAAGGAGGAAGTGGGAGAGCAGTTACTTCACAAACGTGCCCCTGATACCCACGATGATTAAAAAGAACCACACAGGGAGAGGTAACTTCAGGTCACTTCTGATCAAAACATGCTCATCTGTGGCTACACCCTTATTGATTTTTTTTTTTTTTTTTTTTTTTGTAGATGCTGCTGTGGTCAGGATAGATGGCATCCATAACAAAGGAATGTTAAAACTGGGGTTAATATATTATAAGCATCGCTGAAAATAAGAGGAAACAGCTTCCCTAATTCTTTTTGGTCATTTTGGTTCCATCAATGCGGAAGAATATTTAGTGGCATTGAGCGGTTAGCATTGTTACATTGTGCCAGCGAATTAATTTGTTAATCTTTTACATTTGAGAATCAAATCCTAATATGCTGTAATATGACTGAAATTATCTCAGGCCACTCCCAGCAGCCGCCCCATTCAAAGTTGAAACATCATGAGATTATGCCAACCAGACAAGCTCATTTGACCAGCTTACAGAGTATGATGATTCATAAGCCGCAACAAAGGCTGTGTCAAATGATTCCCTCCACATCCCTTTCTTCCTTCCCCCCTAATATTCCTGAATCAAGCAGCTTTGAGGGCCAATGAAAAGAGCTTAGTCATTGTGTAATTTCATTCATTCAGTCGGTGGTGATGGGACATGTAGGCCTTGAAGGGATTATCGGAAAGAGCGTGATTACTTTGACAGTGTGAACCTACTTGAGCCATTAGGGGAGGAGCGCTAAAGAGGGAGCGCTGGTGAGTCGCATCACCTTCTGAGCTGCATTTGTTGCGCAAAAGTTGTTAAAAGCTTGTCGCTTGTACTGGAAAGGTAGCAACCTTCACATTTTTGGATAATTGCTTCTGAATTCTGTTTTCATTAATCATTTTCAGTGCATTCCATACACTCGCCTATATTTCATTGATAGCCATAATGAAAAATAGCTTAAAAGCCAGTGTGTTACCCAAGGATTATTTCCTGGTGTTGTCTTAAAGTACATTTAATGTGACTGAAAGAAGCAGCGGGGATGAGAATGTGAGAGGAGAAAAGAGAAGAAGATTTCCAGGACAGGAAAGGGGTCATTTACAGGTACAGATACAGATATTCTCCATGGTGTCCATTTGGGATTTTGGCGTTTTTAACCATGTTAAATGTGGCACCACGTCTCTCTTTGTTTCTTTGACTTCCCCTTGATATTTGGTTGGTGGGATTGCACTCAGCGAACGTGAACTGCCCTGTTGGAGAGGTATGAAAAACCTGCATTACTGAACTGTCATCACGTATATTTCTTCTATTTACAATTTATAGATTTCCAAACATCTAATCTCACGTGTCTTCTTTCTGACACTTGTCATCTTTATCATTATTTCTGACCCATTATTATTCTGCACACAACATATTTTCTATCTTGCTATCATTATTCTATTCCAGCCGCAAACTTAATCACATTGAGGCTGTTGCCCGTGGCTATTCACTCTGAACTCAGGCTACACTCCTTTCATCCAGGCCCCTCCAGTAGCAGTTTTTTTTTTTATATTATTATTATTATTATTTATTTTTCTAATCAGTGATCACAGACAAAGCAGACAAAGGAGGAGACAACTGGCTATTTGCCAAAAGGAAAAGGGGCGGGAGGAAGGCAGAGGAGGGGGTTGCGAGCGAGCGGGCGCACGGTGGTGTTAGACGAGGGAGGGTGGAGGAGAGGAGTGGATAAGGAGCGTAGAACGAATGAGCGTGGCAGGAGAGACAAAAGATGCGAGGCTGTGTACAGTGTTTTGTTGTGCTGAGAGCGCAGCAGAACACAGAGGAAGGCGGGGTCAGTGTGTCACGTAAAAAAACAAAAAACAAAACGATAATCACATTCTGTCATCGCCTCTGGAAGCTCTAAGCAATGCAAAACAGCAGGCTGGGATTTTTTTTCCTCCTCTCTTTGTCACCTTGGTTAAATATTAGCGCCCCTCTCTTCCTTTGTGGCGCTCCTTCTTTGCTTCAGAGAAGCAACCATTTGTGATTGAAATGAAATCTTTTTTTTTTTTGCCTGTCAGCTGCGGGAGAAATGTGTCCCTCTCTTTTGTCCGTGCAGTGCTCGGCAGGCTTTGTTGGACTCCCCACCGCACCCCTCTTCCTCCTACCCCTCCCCAGCCACTCCCTTTGGCGAGTGCTGATTTTTGATAATAAGCCCAGAAGTAATTTGTCATGTGCACCAACCAGCGGCTCACGGCGTGTGTTCAGTTTGGGACTTGAATAGCAATGGTGGAAGTGCAGGGCCACGAGAGGGGAATTACGAGACTCACAGCGAGCATCGATTCATGCAGCCAGCAGGAATGTTGTTTAGCGAGTGAAAGGCTTTTTCCTCTTTGTTTCGACAGGGGGCTGCTGAAACCTCGCTAGTCTTCACTTGTTAGTCATCACACATGCCAGAAGAGTAATCACTGAGCAGCGTTTATGAATTTTTATATTGCCGCTCGAGTGCGACTGCCACATGGCCTGTAATTTTGGTTCGCAACGTGTGATTGCCAATGAGTATTAATGGAAAATGAAACTGCTACAACCGTCGCGCTTAATAATCATATATCAATTAAAAAAAAGAGCTCAAAGCATATTCAGTGTAAGAATGGACACAGAGAACGAATATCATTGTCCATCGTGTGTGTATGTCTGCCGTCCACAAAAGTTTGGCCTAAATGACGTTTCATGGACTGGCTGTTCCCTCCCCCATGCATCACACAGGTTTTATGGCCCCACTGGGACATTTATACTACAGTGTGTGTGCTTGTACAATGCGAAGGGTCTCTTAATGTTGCTACAAACGTATTGTTAGCATCCTCACATAACCGAGTAGGAAAGGAAAGGAAAATAAGTCTATGATGGGCAATATTTTTCAAACTGTTGCTTGAGTCACTGAATGATTTACATTATACCATAGAATCTGCGCCTTTGAGTACAGTTACTAAAAACAGTCCGAAGATATTTAGAATCACGCAGCCTGCACTCGGCAGTCTGACTCCTCAGCTATACAGAGCCGGCTCATGATTTTCCTTTGCCCACGATGATGTCAGTCAAATGGCACTGACAGCAGTCCGGAGAACGCAGAGCCATGTAGTCTTTGCATGTGTGGGAAGGAAAGGTTGAGGGATTGATGGCTGATGTTGTTTAAACGATGACCCTGGCTAAGAAAGTGAGCATCTCGGGGTGGGACATCGGGGGAGGGGAATGAAGCGTGTGTGTGTGTGTGTGTGTGTGTGTGTGTGTGATAGAGAATGTTCAAGTGTGTATTGAAGTAACAGGGCTGGTGTTACTGTCAGAGTGTTTAATAAATCAATGCAGGTCAAGTCTAAGAGCCGGATGTCCCCTCAATGGCCTGTTGTTAAGGGGATTTCTTATGTACGTGAAGATGTATGTGTGTGTACTCACACCAATTTCTTCTTAGTTGTAATTTCACAGCAGTGAGGTTTCTCTGTGCATGCGAAATACTGACGCCGACTCAAACAATAATACCATTGTACATCCAAAGTATGTTAACACATACATTAAAATGCCCCCAATGAAAAAGACGCACAACCTTTGGTTGGCTCTCTCCAACACCCACACCTGCCATCTCACGGTGAAACTCACACACTCGCAATAAAGTTCAATCAAATCAAATCAATTTGAACAATATTTGGAAATACACAATTACAGAGACTACTTCTAATACAGGATAACTACTCAAACAAAAGCAAAACCTGGGGGAAAAAACAATCCTTCAACAACAGTGGTTAGTGGGGTCATCAAAATAAAAGCAACAATACAACAAAATAAATGTCCTGTATTAGATACAATCTCTAAATATTTTTTTCACTGCATCGTTTAATTCCATTCGATTATTGATCGATTATTTGTCATTCATTACTTGTTACTTTATTAATGAGCTGAAGCGCGTGGAACTGGAAGTTATTTGTTCAGGCAGCTATTTATATGGAAAATGGAAAGTGTAGGACAGCGCAGATCTGATTTCATTATGGGGGTTAGAATGAAGACAATACGTCAGCCTGGTTGGGCCACTCCTGGGATCATTTGATCATTGTCTGTCACCATCATTTGAAGCAGCTTCATGTTGTGAAAAAAAAAAACAAAAAAACAAAAAACAAAAATAAACCTGACCCTTTTGATTCTCCCTCTCTGTGCACTTAATGAGCAGTCTCTGAAGCTAGCACAGCACAGCGTACAAAGCGGCTGCTCTGATCTCAATGCAATGCACTATCCACTCACCCTCACCACAATAAATACACTCGCACTCGTTTGCCTCAACAGATAGATAAAAGCCTTCTAGGCACACGACACCCAGAAAGAGAAGAACGCTAGGAGAGCAGGGAAAGGGGAACAACAAATAGGAAGAGAGAACAAGAGATGATCACATTCAAAGGGGCCTATCAATTTGTATTTATTTACTTTTTGGAAGAAATTCTGAGGAAAATCAAAAGAGAACTAAAAGGGCTGATTAATGGAAATTATGTATATAGACTGTAACATGAAAGGAAAAAAAAAAAAAAAAAAAAAAAAAAGGAAGACACTGACACTTTTCATCTCCTGACCAGCAATTTCTCCCCATTATATACAATTAGTTTCTGACTCAGTCTTTGATCATCAGTTATAGGCCTTGTATGTTTATCTTTCTTCCTTTTTTCTGTTTCTAATGTCCTGTCTGCTCCCTGCAGTTCTAAGCTGCTTTGCAGAGCTGTAATACCTCACTTTTGTAAGGGGGAGCGGGGCTCCCAGACTGTGGATGGATGTGACAGGATGTTGGCCGATGGCTGATGCAGACTGCATCGTTCTTAGAGCAAAAATCCAGGGATCTGAAAACAATATAGTCAAGAGGACAATGACTTAATATGGCCAGTGTGTCTTTGTTCGTCAATCATTCAAATTTAATAGAAAAAGGAAAAGCTGAATGACCAAGTTCAGACATCCTTTCATCTTCTACTGCTTATCCGTTTCCGGGTCGTGGGGGCTGCTGGAGCCAATCCCAGCTCCCTCTGGGTGAGGGTGGGGTCACCCTGGACAGGTCACCAGTCCATCACAGGACCAACACACAGAGACAGACAGAGACCAACAACCACTCACACTCACACTCAGACCTACAGACAGTTTAGAGTCAGCAGTTAACCCAAACATGATGTCTTTGGAAGGTGGGAGGAAACCCACACAGACCCAGAGAGAACATGCAAACTCCCAGCCCCAGGCCGGGAAATTAACCCGCAACTTTGTCATTGTAGGGCAACAGTGCTAACCACTATGCCGCTGTGCTGCCCAAGTTCACATGAAGTTAAATTCCCAGAGGCGTTTCAGACATTGTACCGAGTGACAGAGTAGAGGAACTTATTTCAGATTCAGTATTCCGTTTCATTGTACGTGGGCGCTAGAGGTGCCTCTCTGTCTGTGCAGGAAAGGTGTCTGAGATTTGAATACCTAAACTTAGGTTTTTCAGTTAGGGACAGGTTTGGATTAAGCCTTTCCTCCCTCTCTCCTCGTCTATTCAGTCTACAAAAGTCTAAAAGTGTGGTTGGTGTTCAATTCTGGATCAGGCTGGTTAAACAGTGATGTACCTTTTGACTTTCTTCACATGTCCAACAGGCAACAGAAAATGGAAATGTACACCAGAGCAAACATGAATTAAGCAGTCATTTTAGAGCTCTAATATTTGATCAAGAACTCAGGCAAACATGGTTGACTTGGAGGGCACGCGTTTAATCACACTTTCACATGTGCGCAAGGAGAGAGCAGTTTAGGGTGAACAGGATGTTTGAAATGTGTGGGCTTGCTGTCCTGATTCTGAGCGTGTCAGTTAAACCTGTCTTATCAGGACATTAAAATTTAATGGCAAAATGATTCAAACTTAATTCTTCTTCTTAATCGTTAGCGCAGCAAAGTGACTGACACAAACACACACCTGTACTTTTGGACTTTACAGCTGACAGTCTCATCTATTGATCCCAGAGAGAGAAATTGTGTCATTACAGCAGTTGAGAATGTAAAATAAAAATGAAGTATATACAATAAAAACTACACAATTATTTTCAAGCTGTTTATGTGGGTTGGTTTAAAAAAAAAAAAAGAAAAAAAAGTAATGTACATCAAAATGTACATCATATAATAAGATATCTTTATTGTCACTGGAATCATTATATTTATCTTTGCTGATATACCATATAATATCTAAAGCTTACAATTTCATGCCTTTAGTGAGGTTTTTCATTTAATCCTCTACCCAACCATGTAATAATCAGTATAAACAGAGTCTGGATCACTACTACTTCACTAATTCACTACATATGAATGTCAGTTTTCATGATCTCATTTCATGTTGCTTGGCACCACCTCTTTCATCTTCAGCACATAGAGCCAAGGGTGAGTCCTCCCTATCCTCCTGATACAACCGTCTACCAGGGCTCTGCGCCCCATCTCTGATTCACCTGTGGTTTTGTCTCAGAAATCTGGGATCTACATCTTGCCTCGTAGCCCCGGCTCCCCCATGTCCGGAGAGGAGCTCATGAAATGCTAGCAAGCTCCTTTGAACCTTTTGGTGGTATTGATGTGCTCTGAGGAGATAATTTAAGTGTATTTGATCTGGCCAGCTGTCTGGACTTCTGGTCTGTGAATTTTTCTCATCACATCTCCAGCCTTTGCACATCTCTCACAACCACGCATGCACGCGCACACATGCACACAAACACCTGTGAGCATGCATACATTCAAAATTCAGGTGCAAACGAACTTTCATAGAGTTTCGGCTTCACTTCCAACATGGATCAACATTTCTTCTCATTCATCTGTGGTAAAATCGCCGTCAGGCTGGTTCTACCCAGAGATTCATTTAGATGATGATCTGGCTTTGAAGAGTTTTGTAAATTTTAAATCTGGTAGTTGATAAAGTTCAGCTGCCCTTTCGGTTGGCCCTTTATTTTGAATCAATCAACGAGTGGATGTGGGGTGCTGCACGCACCACATGTTGGCATTGAAGCTAAATGAATCAAAAAGCCAGTAAGTTCAAGCTTATTATTTGAAAACAAAATGCTGCTGTTTGTTTTTTGTTTTTTTTTCCCCCCGCTGCACTGTGCTTCCCTTGCGTTCTGAGCCCTTCTCTCTGTTGGTAACTAATTATTGGGAAACTGGACAGGCCTTTAATCATCACAAAAGACCAATATTATACTTGTCCACGATTCCCCATCCCTCTCTGTTTCTTGGTCTCACACACACATACAGTAAACAAACACACACGTGCTACTTATGGAGTGTTCCCCACTCCGTTGTAACCTATGCTCACTGATAAACGGCCTCTTTCCCTCCACAGTCACGTTCTTCAGCTCTTTCACAACAGTATGGAAGACCATCAATTTCCTCTCCTCGTTCTCCCATGCTCTGGCTCTCTCTCCCCCCTCCCCACTTGCTCTCTGCTTTGTCTGTCTCATTTTTCTCCCTGTGCTCCTCGGTTTCTCTTTAGACTGTACAGCCGCAGACAGTTCACTATTTCACTCTTCTTCTTTTCTGTGTTGATTTAAAAAAAAAAAAAAAAAAAAAAAAAAAAGAAAGAAAGAAACCCAGTGATTTTTATGCAATTTCCAGAATAATACAAACAAAATTTGCATTATTTAAAGTAAAATGTCCATCCATCCATCTTCTACCGCTTTTCCATTTCCGGGTCGTGGGGCTGCTGGAGCCAATCCCAGCCAATGTTCCAGGCAAGGGGCAGGGTACACCCTGGGCAGGTCGCCATCACAGTCCATACACACAAAAACGCCTGCATTCAGTGTCACCAGTTAACCTAGACATGCATGTTATTGGATAGTGGGAGGAGAACATGCAAACACCGCACAGAAAGGCCCCAGGCCCCGTGCTGCTAAAGTAAAATTTACAAATTTTAAAACACTGTGCTAGTTTAAAATGTAGTGTAGTGGGGAAGAAAATTTTGGATGGGAAACGTCCGACATGGCACAACATTTGGGTTGAGAGGAGGAAGATGACTTTGGACTATATATACTGTTTATTGTCATAGTGAAAACAATATTATTGAAGCCCATAGACAGTGAAGTTACTGATGATTATTATGCTTTTAACACTCACTGTGCAAAGGTGGAAGGTAAATACAGCACTGGCCACATCACCAGGCTGTCATACAGAGATAAACAACTGTTCGCCGTCGCATACATACCTACAATTTAGAGACACCGTTAACCTCACATGCTTGTCTTCAGACTGTGAGAAGAAGTCCCCAGGCCATCTGACTGTGAGATGACGTAGCTGACCACCACACCAACCTCCTGGCCCTCACAAAATACCAGGGCCTGATTTTTACTGCTTTTCGCTCAAATTTTTTTGACTTTTTTTTTGCGATACAATCCCATTCACACAAATACTTTGGTGTGACGGAAGCAGAGTTGAGAGGTTGTCAATAGGGAACTACGTAGTAGACCATGGAAGCATTTACTGATGGTGCTTTTCAATGAGTTGCATAAAGCTGCTCAGAGGTGCACAGCACATAAACAGCTGCCGTCTGTTGTTCCAGCAAACATATCTATTATCAGTCTGGGGACACCCTTTTGTTTTTGCTAGTGAATAAACAGTTGATAATATTCTTTCAAAGAGCAAGATAAAAATAGTTTGTATTTCATCTGAAATCAAATTGCCAAAATGAAAATTAACCAAAGTTATCATGTCATTTCTCACTTATGTCTCCCTCTTGAAAATAGTCTGAATTTGTTGGTTCAAAAGGTTTTTTTTTTTTTTTTTTATCCCTACCTGATTTAAAAATACCAGATTAAAAGATTTTTTTGTGACTGTGTTGTTGGTTAATATTCTCTCTACAACATAATTGTCTGCTTGAGGCTATTGTTGTCAGACCACATTGGCATCTCATGAGCTGCAGTCAACAGATCCTAATTACAGGTGACAGTTCCTTTTGCAATCATTATGCTGTTAGATTTATTTCCATTTCCCTTTCAATCTGTGTGTGTGTGTGTGTGTGTGTGTGTGTGTAAATTGAATGATTAGGAGGGAGGCGCTGACTCTCACCTGTTCCCAGGTCAAAGCAATAGTCTCTCAAGTATCGTAGTCAGGAATACGTGGGAAAGAATCCTAAGAGGTGTCCAGCATGATTTGCGTGTGAGTGTGTGTCTCTGGATGGAGGTTATATGAACATCAGTAGGTCATCTTAGTCACTTATTGATCATTGTGTTTTCCAGAGCGTGACATTAGTTGAATGTCAGCAAAAGATTAACACTGTGTCTAGCACATTTAATCCTGAACTTGCCTTGTGGCGCCGCCCACATGGCCACTCCACTGCATTATATCAATGGTCTGACCAAGCATGAGCATGTAAGGGTTTGGTATTCATGTAGAGACCGAAATTTTACAGCTGGGCAAAGTTTAGAGTTTTAAATTCACTCCAACATGTCGATGAGATCAAGTGTTTTTTCTTCCCTGATTGATGAATGAAAGAAGCAGCGGCTCCCACTCACTACATTAAATTAGAGAACTCTTGATTTTAACGATAATGATTGAACATTCAGAAAGAACACATTGCTTGCCCTTTTGCAAAACAGTTGGCCATTTTGCGAATCAAAATAAGATCGCAAATAAGTGCATAGAATGATGTAGAGCATATTAACAAAATCAACCTTAGCAAAAAGAAATGCCATTGTGTATCTGCTTTTTTTCAAAGCAGAGAACTGCACTGAAGGTTGGATTTATGGCTCTTTGAAGGGAGCCGGATCTTGAGGAGCCGTTCCTTTCAAAGAGCTGTTCAGAAGACTGGCTCATTATATTTATTGATTTATTTATATTTATTTATTGATTTATTTCTTTTTTAGAAGTCAACCAGGGGTAAATCATTTTTATCAAGGAAATAATCACTGGTAGCAATTATAAGGTAAGATTTGGATCAAAATAAAGCATACTTCCACATCGCACCAATATTTACTCTATATATATGTGTGTGTGTGTGTGTGTGTGTGTGTGTGTGTGTATGTATGTATGTATGTATATATATATATGGCCTGGTAATGATACGGGCCCAGTGGTGTCTGAGGGAGCGTTATGGTTGCTGGTGCTGAAGAAATAGTAATAATAGCGGCCTGGTTTCTTACCCTGCTGGATGTGGAGGCAGAACTAGTTGAGGGACTTTCAGAGAGGGAGTCACTCTCATTAGTGCCGGAGTCAGTCTGTTCTTTTCTCACATCTGACGCTGTTACTGTCGGGTGGCGATGCAAACTGTTTGTTGACCCGGACTCCAATGAGTTGCTTTTCTGTCAAATATTGCATTGTGCATTTTTGCAGTTATTTTTTTTTTATTTATTTATTTTTTTTCTCCAGTCAGGCAATGCTAGCTACTTATATCTCACTCCCCCAAGTTCACACAGCTGCAAATAGATGCAGTCACGTGAATTGAGAGTGCTGTGGACAACCCAGAAAATCAAAGATGTCATAAGCCATTCACGTGTCAAATGAAGGCAGCGTGAACAATTTGCATATAAAAAGAAAGTCGCACACGAACGGCTCGCAGCTGCACCTGGTTCCCATCGTTCATTTATGAGACTCGTTCAATATATTTGACCCGTTCGCGAAAGTCACATCGCTATACTGCACAATATAAACACAAAAAATTCCCTCGGCTACATGCAAGTAAAGTAGGATGATGGATAGGATGTGGGAATCTGACGATCCGATGGAAAAGTGTACAAAGTTGGCTTCAAGCCTTCACATGAATATTAATCACTTTTTTGGGGGGAATGAAGGATAAAAATAAAATGATATGACTGTGCCTTGTGCCTGGATCTTTCACAATCACTCGCACACCTCATAGGCAGATTCAGGCTGTTCCATATGGATGGCACTTATATATGACAGGTCCTGGTGCATCAGAATGTAAATGGATGGCAGCTGCTTGTGTGTGCATCAGCATCTCTTAAAAGAACGAAGTTGGAAAAAACGTCTTTGTGAACGCATATTTTTTTCATGCATTTATTTGAGGCCGATATGCAAATGTCCACATACTTGGGAGATGTATGATCTTTACATACGTCTTCTACTGCTTTTCCGTTTCCGGGTCGCGGGGTGCTGGTGCCAATCCCAGCCAACGTTCCAGGCAAGAGGCGGGGTACACCCTGGACAGGTTGCCAGTCGTATTACCGTTCCCTCTCTTAAAAAAAAAAGTTTCACCTTTCATTCAATATTCAAAACCCTGTGACTGCACTCTCACTAATGTAAGTTATCATAATGAAGTTTTGAGGCGTCTTCTTCGTACCGATGAATAAAATGTGCCTACCACATAGATCATTTTGGAGGAGGAGTGTGTGTTTTCGTAAAATGTGATTTGTCCCAGGGTTAATAAAAATCATGCTTTATTTTATCTCATGGGGAAAAAAAGCTCCACTGCCTTTTGCACCCTGGAGTAAAAGGAAGTTAAGGTGAATTGTATTGTTACAATTAGTACTTTTGAGTGAAGACGGTCTTCGAGCTAAGATTGGATAGGAAGGTGCCGGATGTCTGTTGGGATCTGCAGTGGCCATGTGAGTTTCACGGCCCATATATACACTTCATGTGGCTGCAGCTGCCTCTGTTGTCAGATTGTGGGCAGAGATAGTGGGGCAGATGAGAAAACAGGGAGGTTGGACAGGAAGAGATGGGATTTATGCTAACATGCTGGATTTATTTGGCCCTTTGTGAAGACTGATGCCATTACACTAGACTCCGCCTCGGCAGCATCTTTTGTTCTTGACTTTCATTTCTCTGCTCCTATTCCCTCTTGCCTCTCCTCTTTCTATTTACCTTTGTCTCTGGCTCTGACTATTTTGTAATCCCCAGGTACATGCTTTTCAATTATTCTAGACCTATACCTTCTTCAAAACCATCTCACTCATCTCCTTAAGGCTCCCCTTTTTTTTTTCTTCCCGCTCCCAGAGTGTGAAAATATGTGGTTATCTCTATCTTTTCTTCCATCTGCTCTACATTATCATCCATAAAAATAAATTTGAGTTATACATAAAGAGAGCAGTGCTGCACACAGCTGAGATTCTACCCTTTCCTCTAGGACGCATTTCATTATTATAGTCCCCACTTGTACCACACACCTTTGGACATCCAAGGCTACACATATAAACAAGCTAATGAGATCACTGTCTTTTCTATTGCTAAGTAGAATAACACGGAGTAGAACACACAGTTTCATTCAACAACTGCACTCGTTTTTGTGTAGCTTAATACACATAAAGTTCTGATGAACTTGTTAGACGATAGGCGTGATCATCGAGGTTCGATTTTGAATTGAATAGCACAAAACATTATTTCAATAAAATAACAATTTCTGACCAAATCACTGTTTGAGTTAAGGGAATAGTTTCATTAGAGTTTAACACAACATCGTATGCTACATCGATTTTGTACTCTTGAGCAGAGACTGTGTATAATCTGCTGCTGATATTTGTCAGCCCCATATTTACAGAGCTTCTTTCTCGCCTCTGTCTGTCCATCTATTTTCATTATTGGTTTCATAAAACCGTTAATGTATTTGCTACCTAAGCTACAGAGAGACAATATTTCAAGCTGGCCAGGTTCCTCCGTGATTTCAGATTTATTTGTCGCTCTCCCGTACTAGACGTTTATCTCATCTTATGCTTTCATTGAAGTGCCACTGCGAGGAAATAATGGGATCGCAGGTGACAGGAGGATAGTGAGCACGGGATAATCACCCAATTCATTTTCACAGTCACCTTGTTCTAGCCTCGCCCTCACCTGGTCAACAAGGTGATTTAGCATAAGGCTCGCGTGAAGGAAGTAACAGCAGCGGTCACAGTTACTCTCAATCCTCGTCAGGTGAAAATTATCATGACTCCACCACCACGCGCGCACAGTTACACACATACCCGCACGCGCACACACGCTTTCCTGCCATTTGTCAGCGTGCCCTTTCTGTATATATTTCATCATGGTGAGGCAAAGCATTGCTAACACGGCAGGCGAGTGCTTTCTCTTGGTCACTGGCTCTTGCTGTCAGGGAGAGGGATTTTTTTTTTTTGCCCCTCTCCGTGACAGACTCAAGTGCTTCAATTTTCCCCTTGCTTGGAGAAAGTGACTGCACACGTGGGCTACGAAGAAACAGCTACGCATAGCCAGAGCCAGTTGTGCAAAGGCTGTGCCCGGGCTACAAAGGTGCATTGCAAGTTAGTTAAAGTTGGGCATTACCTATGAGGTGTAGTCCAGGCAGCAGTCAATACACGTCAGCGCGTGTCCTCACAGAAAAGGGGCTCGGCGATTCTGCACTACCTCTCCTCCATAGCAGCATCAACCTGTAAAACGGGCCCTTTACCAGATTTATCCTTCAGACAATACTGTAAATCTGAATGATTCCCATTTCATAAGTACATTTACTGAGCCGTAAATCTGAAACTGTGCAACTAGAGTCTTTTTTTTTTTTTCCCCTCCCCCTATACATGCTGGATCATTATCAAGTAAAATGTAATGCACCAGTGGTGGCTAATAAACCTACAAAAGGTCCCCCAGTGATCTCACTTACTGTACGCCCCTGATCCACCTCATCAACCCTCATAAACAGGTGCCAACAGGGTCCATCTAGTCAAACTCTTCCTCAAGTTTTCTGCATCTGCTCTTAGCTCCACTTAAACTCACCACCAAGGCTTCACCCTGATACAGGCTGCATCAAAACATTGCGTGCTGAAGGTAAACTTATAATGGCACTGGAGAATTGGTTTGAGGCTGGAGTTTAGGAATCACTCTTGACTTGAAATGTGGTTGCCGAATCTTGTTTCCTTTGTCAAGTGGATTATTACATTTTTGACATACCTCCTTAGTGCTTACGACAGTAATTTGTTCTCATGCTGTACTCAGGTATCACTTGTAATGCGCCTGTCGCTGCTTCAGATTTCCATAAGGTTTAACTTTTGATATCTCCCTTCTCCCCACAGCAAAGAAGACATGCGCAACCACAGACTTCGCCTGTAAGAACGGACAGTGCGTTCCTGCTAGGTGGCGCTGTGATGGAGAACCAGAGTGTGCAGACGGTTCGGACGAGGCTGATGCAATCTGCAGTAAGTAGCTGCCCGGACGCGCACACACACACACACAACACCACACTTTTACAAAAAAATAACACCGGGGATATAGAAGACCATGAACAAACGCAGGTCAACACAAACAAGAACACACATACACACATACATATGAGTTTAAATGAAATGGATCTACAAAACTCAGCATGCCATCATTGTTTTTGCCCTTTATTTCCTTTGTGCGCTAATTTCTGTTTTAATGTGCGACTCCAGCACACACGCACACAACCTTTCTGAAACCAGGAAGCACGTAAAAAGTTTCTCAGGGTTATGTTTCTAGTTTTGCGGCGTTACACCCGCTGTGCCAACGTTGTTGCTTCTTATGGCTTCACCACCATGCGCAGAGCTTCCATACATATCCACACGTGGGATCATCAAGGATACAAATGAACAAAAGTATGTTTCCATCATGCTGTTCCTGAGGGCATAATTTGAAAATATGGCAGTTACAAAATTGGTCACACATTTATGTTTTTGTTTTATCCCATATTCCTTAATAAAAATAACAAGTACCAGTTAGTTCATACTTATTGTGCTTTGCCGCCACTCACTGTAGGACTAACACACCTCTGTGGCAAATATCTGTCTTTGCTGATCAGACATTATTCATCTGCTTTATTTTAAGATATGTTGATAAAAGGAGTTGAATGAAAAGCTTACAGCTTATTTGTGTTTTGAACTATGCCTTCTTAGTATGCACTAGTGTGATTGTGAAAAATATATGGATGCCTGAAAACATTGTTGCACCCTTGCAGTATCTATAAGGCTGCCAGGAGGTGAGGTCACTGGCTGCTGCAATCATGGAAATAGAACACTGCCAGCTGCGATCAGTGGATTTTGTCAGAAATGTAACTCAGCCTTTACAGATTAGGCGTTGGACTGCAAAGAGGTGCAGTGGGGTTTACACAGCGTGTCTGTGTTTGTATGGTGTGAAATGAGGAAGTAAAAGATAAGGCAAAGAAAAATATAAGTGAGAGAGAAATTACAGAGACGAGCAGCTCTTCTTTGAGAGTTTGTATCCTTAGATGAATGAATTACATAAAATGGAATGAAATCAGTTCAAAATCTGGGCCAAAAAAGTGCTAGTCAGATGATCAGTTAAAAGAAATACACACATTTGTACTTATTAAGGCGTAATCTTAAAAAAGTACAGACACTTAAGGCCTTTGTGAATTTCATACTTTTTTATATTTTAGTTTTCGTTCTTCTTAAGGTGTCAGGTTCATGGTAAGAAAGGGTTAGCATGAGAAACTAAAGCAGCTGGAAGAGTGCATGGTTCTGAGGATTAGTAAAAAGTTTTAGAAAGGTTTCTTTTTTTAATTTTTTTTTAATTTGTAGTATTGAAGATGACTGAGTAGTGCACATTGTTTGAACGGGGTTTAACTGTAGTTTGAATGTGATTCTCAGCTGCTCTCATTAGAAATCAGTAGAGCCGAAACTGGCCAGCTACTAAAACAAGAGGGAATGCACACATACACACATTCACTAGTGTTCCACATGGATTCACATTTTAATTTTGCACATAATCAACGTTCCTTCCAAAGATCAGTCACAGAACACAGCAGAACTACTGGAGGTCGGTCTTTCCACTCTGTCTAATCACACAGCTTTCCATATGGCTGTGACTACAGGCCATCTTCTATTTGCAATTTGTATTAACATGATTTTTGAAGAGGTGATCAAAAAGGCCTTTGAAGTTTCTCAAAGTAATGAGTCTGATTGGGATGGGCCAGGGACATGTGTGTGTATACGTGCACATGGCCATAGACCGCCAGAGCGTGTGCTGCAGCATAAGTGTTTGCGTAAAGCCAGTCAATCCTTGTATTTAGTATTCATCACAAGGTGGATCTGTAAGTCATTTCATCAAATTAGAGGTCTTCTGGTTAAGTCTCATTATGTGTAATCAAGGTCAGATGCTGTGAGAGCTTCCCTAACTTTCTCAGCCACATTGATCCCCACAGCTGCGTGTGTGTGTGTGTGTGTGCAACAGGAGTGAGTGCACTTGAAGAACACTACTACACAGATAACTATCTCTCAATGTGCTATTCAATATTATGGAACATCTGTATTTGCTTCTATATGACCCTAATATTAGTCATAATTAAGTACGTCTATTTCATGTAATCGTTATTGATAATCCAAGCAAATAAAATCTATCAATGTAAGTTTTCTAAAAGTCATTTATATCCAATACAGCTGTAATAATGAGCTCTTAGCTTATCTTCTTATCTTAGTATAAACAATTAAAATGAAAAAAAAAAAAAAAATACAATAAATAAATAAATAAATAAAAATCGTAGCTCACCAAAAGTGATCGCAGGAAAGCTGTTTGGCTGCCTCACACCTGCCAAAAGAGCTGGAATAGGCCTTTGCGAAACCTTTTACAACAAGTGTGTGGAATACATTCTTCCCAAACATCTGCATTTGATAATGGGGGCCACCATATAACCTATAATCACCCACTCATATTGTATAATTTACTGGCTCTTCGTGCCATGTTTATATAGAAATTACATTAATGAGGTTTCTCCCCTTTCTATTTAGATTCACCTCCACCATCCATCCCTCGCCTACCTCTTGCGTTTGCCACAGCCCAATTTATGGTGCTTCATTTAATGTGACCAGTGTTTTGTTTTTGTTTTATTCTCTGCTGTATTTCAAACTATCCTGTTAGCCTCTGTATGTCCTGCTTCATGTGTCAGGGAAGAGACACGCTACATGTCGACCTAAACTTTGTGATCTGAGTTCCGTTTAAGTAATGTCTTTGATTTCATTGATTTTTCCTGGGAAGGAATCGATGGGCTGATCCTTCAGACCTCTTGTCGACTGCTGATTAACTTTGGACCTCTGACGATGCCTCTGAAACCACACACACTGTGGCTCTTCAGAAGCTAGCTGTAATTACACATCTGAAAATGAATCTGGGTCTTAAGGGGATTGTGGGGAAAATGGTTAATCACATGAGTGACGCTTGATGCATGAATGAATGCGTGTGTCGGCACACCATTCGTACACAATATTGCACTAAGACCACCCATGCAGTCGTCATCCCTGTGCTATCTGCACGAACAGGAGCACCCAAGTGTATGCTGGCAACTGACTCATGTTTAAGAACTTTAACAGAAATAAAAAGGTTCCAGAAGACAATTCAAAATGGACAGAAACTCTGGGGTAGTTTTGGGACTGGACTGGATGTAGCCAGGCAAAAAGCCAGGTACCGAAAAAGTGCAAAAAGATGGCAACAAAACATATTTTTAAAATGTTCCTATCAATGGTAAAATTTTTCCTTCTTTTTTTTTTTTTTTTTTTTTTTTTTTTTTAAATTTCTTTGTTGCTGTAGTTTGTCTTTAGTTTGTTGAACCATTAACATCCATATGTACACACCAAGGAACTACACACAATTAAATGTTGCATTCGCAACCACCAGAGGGTCATCTGTATGTTTTCATGTTACCTTTGAATAGATATCCTGTGAGGAGCCTGTCTTCACCGGCCGGGCATCACACATCAAAGCTCTGATTTCCCTGGGTCCAGACATTACAAAGTCAGCGTCAGCAAGCTCCTCCAGTGTGACAGTCACTGCCCATTAGACCTTCTGAAGCGCTATTTAAACTCCTCCTTTATGCGCTCACATTTTCAGCTCTGCAGCCGCATATCTACATTCAAAGGATTAAAGGGAGTCCTCTTTCGCCATCCAAGTGTTCCTGTATAGATAAAAACTATTTGGACTGCATCATCAGACAGCTAACCTCAGTTTGACACATATTGTGCCAACATGTAACTTCCCTGTCAGTCCAAGTCATACTTCAAAATGTTAAACATGTATATTTAAGTGTTTAAGCTTAGTATTCTTTGGCGAATCCTGAGGGGATTTTGTATTCAGAACATATTTCACATTGGAGGCATCCTGATAAAAGAAAAGACCCCAAATTCACTGTGAAAAACACAAGTGAGACTTTCAATAATTTTTTTTTAAACCAAGTGACCTCAAATCCCATCATAGTAGAGTTACATTATGGGATAAAAGAGAAAAGCCAGCTTTGATGCTGATGTTAGCTAATGGCAGAGATATTTCATTTATTTATTATTTTCATCACAAGAGAAAATGGCAGCTTGATTCTTTAAAGCTGTCAGTGCGGGGCTCTGAGCTCGCCGCCTTTCCCACTTACATTTTACATGTAACAATGTCAGACATAGTCATATGTGTCACCAAATGCTGGATGTTCAGCATGTTGTGATTTTTGAAGTCAGCATTTGAACACTGTACCTGATGAAACTCTTTCATCTAAAGACACAAACTGTCAAAGCAGGGTGGGTCGTCAAAGTGTGACTTCTCTTCTACTTCCGCTCGTCGTGATTTAGAGAATTCATACGGAGCCACGGTGACCTTTCCACTTTCTTTTTCATACGGCAAAAATATAGCAGTGGGGCAATGGGAAGACAGGTGATAGTTTGATTGCTCCTGCCTAGTCCAACAGGTATTGAAACTTCCCGACTGTTGGCCCAGTTAAATATTTATACAGCATCGTTAGCAGGGAGGCTATGGTGCTTTTCAGTCATAATAGCATGAGGTTTATAATTAGGACTGTTATCACCATCACAATGCCAATTTAACAGTTCGCCACTTCAGTTCAGACTCAAATACTTTAGCCTTTATGGATTGCCTTGATGCTTTATACAAACAGCCATGCCCTGTAGGGAATAAAGCCTCTTGACTTTATTGATCCACAACTTTTTATGGCGCACAACCAGCAGGGTATTTTTCCATTTAAATGTGCAAAACACTAAATTGAGATGATAAGTAAGCATTAGGCAGACATGACAATATAGCTCAAAGCACCACTGCAGTTAAGTCTAGCTGTTATTGATCTATTTATCTAGTTCTTGCTGGTTTGCAGCTCTTTACAGCAGTGTGACCCAATCTATAGATTTATGGTTATATGAAACAGTGAGTTATGAGTATAGAGTGTGTATGAGTGTGAAACATTTATTCATTGAGTTTCAGAGGGCTGATGCTCCCCATAAGAACAGCAGCATTATGCTGCTGTGTGGCCAGCTGTCCTTTGGTGATAGTTAAAAAAGAAGCTTGAACTTTTAGCTCCCTACTCCTGCCCTTGACAATTGCCTTTCTGTGTGGAGTTTGCATGTTCTCCTCGTGCCTGTGTGGGTTTCCTCTGGGTGCTCCGGTTTCCTCCCACCCTCCAAAGACATCATGTTTGGGTCAACGGGTGACTCTAAATTGTCTGTAGTGTGAGTGGTTGTTGGTCTCTGTCTGTCTCTGTGTGTTGGCCCTGTGATGGACTGCCCTCGCCCAGAGTGAGCTGGGATTGGTTCCAGCAGCCCCCCGTGACCCGGAAATGGATCAGCGGTAGAAGATGAATGAATGAATTAACTAACAGGAAGGATCCAGTCAGTTGTGTTGTCGGACGGCTTCAATTTCATGCTTGAGGCAGTGCCAGCACCAGGCATAATTTCCCAGGTGCCCCCCCCCCCCCCCCCCCCCCAAATCACCTGTGCCTCCCCCCTTGCTCTTTTAGTCCACTAGATCCCCAATAACTCCAGTATTATAAGACACACACGTCACAAATGCACACTCCTTCAAACATTTGCAAAAATATAGGAACAGCGATACACACATTTAAGTCTAACGGTACCCTATTTCTTTCTAAATCAGATGCATAGCAATGTAATCTATCTAATCTACCACACACATGCACATGTGCATTTTAAATGTATACATAAATATATGCTGACCATTCTTAGTTTGAATTATTCAGAGCTTCCATTGGTCCACTGTGTAGTTATGTGAGATTTAAACAGCCAATTTAATAAAAATCTGCTATCAGTGTGGAGCCGCTTCAGTCTGTTTCAATCATGACTGCAATCAGTGGATGAATACTTAACTTAAGACTTAAGAAAGGAAAAACTGTTTCTCTGCTCAGTTGTGAATTATGGGTTTAATCACTGAGAACCAGGGGGATCAATGCAACTGGCTTGGTGACGCCAACATGGAAGTGAAGGCAGTGAATTTCCTCTTCTTTAAGGATTAAGGACTCATGTCCTTATACAAAGGATGTTGAGCTTTTAAAGGTTGATGCTCAGCAGTTTCATCATTCTGACAACAGAGATGTATACAATATATTAGATGGATTATGTATAAGTTCCTTGTAAATTCTACCACAAGTTCCAAAATGACTTGAGACAGGCTGTTTCGGTTGGTTCATGTTCGGCATTAAGAGAGTTTGTTTTAGTGTAAATATCCAAACTTTAGCTCCACTCCTCCACCCTAACCCTAACCGTGGGACATGACAGAAAAGCAGATAAATCAACACTGCGTTGACTTGAAAGTTAAGAATGACGTTCTCTGTGCTGCGTTTGCCTAAAGTAATGTTGTAGTCTGGGTTAAATAAATCCAGTATAGTCAGGCTTTACACATCCAGCCATCTTGTCTTATGAAACAATGTTCACCGTTATATTTCTTAGTAGTTTTCTAGGTGTGTGGGTGTGCACGCAAAATCTGGATCATAAATAATTGAAGCTACAGATCTGACAGTGTGCTTAATGTCACGTTAGAAGTTGCTGAAAACAAAAACAAACATTAAAAGGTCATCTCCTTCGCTCTCCCCCAGTCTCGCTCTTCCCCACTGTCTTCCTCTCTCTCTCGCTCTCTCCTCACATTTAAATTCATCATCCTAGGTCCCTGTGTGCATTATACTGCTTATCTTGCTGTATCTTTTGGCATCTCATTAACCACAAATGTCTTCCCGTTGATTTATGTCAGGACTAAGTTAGTGTATTGATCCCTTAAGGAAGAAGCTAAAAAACTAGCAACCTAACCACGACATATGCACCTCGAAATAACACAGATATTAACAACACTGCTAGCTGCTAGTAATGACATCCCCATGGCTAAGCCGAAGAAACCCTGTGAGAAATACGCAGACCTTGAAAAAAAAACAAACAAACAAAAAAACACATTAATCTATAAGTGATCAATAGCAATCTAACTCCCGTAGAGTTACACAGGGAAAGTTTCATGGTGTCAGTAGTGCAGTTCATTAATGACTCACTTCCAGCTACTATAGGTAGAGCTTTTTGAGATTAAAATTTGAAGAGAAAGTGCATATGTAGTAAACATTTTGAACAACCTCTAACTAATTCATGCACTGTTAATTTATCCAGTATGTGTGCACATGAGTTTAGTTGTCACTGCAGAAACATGCAGTTGAGCTAATGATGGGAAAACTGTTTTTTGTTTTTTTTTTAATTATTATTTTTATTAATTGAACCCGAATTCCCTGACATCAAGACTGATTGACTTAAATCAGAACTCTGAAAGCAACTGTTCTTATTGTGCGAAGTTGAAACAACTGTTTCCAGTTGTTGTTTACATGGAACGGCAATCAAGCAAAGGAAACAACAAACACAGCAACAGAGTCACATGATTTTTCTGTCAATTCCACTCCTTTGCTCAATTAGTGACCCGAGCTCTCGCCTAGTTCCAACTGATCGGTAGTCAGTAATTTTGATGAAGAACAATGCAGGAGCTTATTTGGCATCATAGTTGGAAAACCTTGATGGTATGATGGTCACTAGCCCACCTGTAAGAAAAGTAGCTATCTCTCATTTTGTTGTTGACATCACTGTATGTGGAAATGTTGACTGTGAGATCCGCAGTTGGGCCATAATGGCAGTTTATTTCAATGTAAACGATGCAGAAAGGAAGAAGGCACTGGGATCAGCAGTAAATGCTGGTCCAACATTAATTGGCCAGCACTGTTAGATGAACAGATGCATGGTTAAATCTAAAATAACTTCACTGTTTATTTCTTTCTCTTGCAAAATTTGATCCAACTGAAGCAAGCAGACATCGGTAAAAACCTTCTGTATCAAATTCTCTCCGGATGATGCCCAGACTGTGTTGTTTTCATTCTCTATGTTTGTTTTTCTGTGGCCAAATTAATTTTGTAGGAAATTGTACCCACAGACTAAATCTAAATTGTGTTATTGTGATTGAGATTCCTACAATTGTTTAAGAGTTTGACTTAAGCCCAGCTGTTATCACATTGACTTTAAAAGATAACACAGCTAAAAGTGTGTCTTCTAACAGTGGGAAAGTCCACTTAGAGGCTTCCAGAAGTCAGCTTTGATCTCCCCATAATCTGGCTGCCAGTTTTAATATTCCCATCCCTGCCTTTATGTCCTGACCCAGACTTTGAATAAACTGCCCTGGAGGAAATGAGCTCAGAGTTTAGCTGTCAAGTTCAGCCCCACACAGCGCACATCCCAAAATATACACTTCGACTCCCCTTCTCCTTTTTTCTGCCTCCCTCTCCTGTACACTCTCATTAGTTGAGATATGGCACTTGCCACAGGCAGTATTTTTAATGCCCAGTGTGTCGTCTGCGAAACAACCATTAAAAGAACCTGTTGGAAGAAAGTGGCAATTTCCGACGAGAGCGGTGTCGCGCTGTATTTCTTCCCCCCACGGCACTGACAGACCCGCAGTCTAGACTCTCCTAATGGCTCCACATTTAACAAGCACCTTTTCCCTCCCTCTCACAGCCAAGGGAGTGACAAAGAAAGAGAGAGAGGGACGGAAAGAAAGCAAAGAAAAAGAGGGGGAGGGGCATCTTCAGGTTAACCTTGCAGCAGCCAACTGAACCGTTAAAGAAGCACATAAGAAATCTCGGTCACGTGAGCTGGCTTGTGCTTCCATCCATAATATTCATTCTGTGTATATGGCTGACATGTAGAAATGCCAGGTATCAGACATGAGAAGCTGGGTGAGGGCAGGGTACACCCTGGACAGGTCACCAGCCGGAGGAAACCCACGCAGGCGCAGGGAGAACAAGCTGGAACCCGAACCTGTGACCTTATTGTGTTGGCGTCAGCGCTAACCACTA
Source organism: Echeneis naucrates (assembly GCF_900963305.1). NCBI lineage: Eukaryota > Metazoa > Chordata > Actinopteri > Carangiformes > Echeneidae > Echeneis > Echeneis naucrates. The sequence continues at coordinate 17,697,980 of NC_042514.1, forward strand.
CGCCACCGTGCTGCCCTCCAGTTTCTTTCAAATAGATCGTAATGTTGTGAGACCTACCTCTGCTTCATTCACATTACTGCTCCAATCACTGTCCATGTCTCCACTTAGAGAGAATTAATACACCTGAAGTGATGTATATACTGGCTGTACCGCCATATGAGCTGTTAAAAACCACATAATGTTCACATGGATCAGAGGAGATGGAGTCATTTATCAAAGAGTGCAAATGAAATTACAAAGAGATGTATCAATGTTAATCCAACAGTTCCTGATCTAATGACAGTACAGTACAAAATTCACACTGGGGTTTTTCCAAAAAAAAAAAAAAAAAAAATCCTTTGGTAACATAATTCCCACCAACATGTCTGTTTCTGCATTAACCCTATTCTAATAATCAGTTTTCTTGTTTTCAGATCTACTCCACTGCCTTCTTTTTATTTGCTTCTGTTTGTTTTGTCGCCGTGCCTCTCACTTTCTCAGCACCTGCTCTCTCTGATCACATTTTTCTTGTATTTTCTTTGACTTTGATCCCCCTCCACCCGCCCCTACTCTTTCCTTACATCAGGGCCACAATAATTGAAGATCAGCGTTCCGATGAAAGCCACTAATCAACACTAACCTTCATTTAAAATGTAATCTGATATTAACCACATACGCCCTCTCCACAAATTGGATTTCACATGTGAAGGACAAGGAGGAGGGTGGAGTTGGCAATTTGGCCATAATCGATGCCAGTCAGCCTTGGCCTGGTCTCCATGTCCTAATTTACCTCGTACTCTGCCTCCAGCGCCAAGGGGTCAACCGACTATACTGTACCTCAGAATCACACCACAGAATTATATTCAGTTTCAAAAGTCAGTCTATTAAAGCAGCTATTATCTCATCCTAAAACTCACTCACTGAATCGTGGGGGGTGCTGGAGCCAATCCCAGCTGACACTGGGGGAGGCCAAAGTACATCTTGTACAGGTCTCAAGTCCATCGCAGGGCCAACGTACAGAGACTCAGACACGGAGAGAACATGCAAACTCTGAACAGAAAGGCCACAGGGCCAGGAATCAAACCCACAATCTTCTTGTTGTGAGGCAACAGCGCTAGCCACTATCCTGCCCCGCTGCCTCCTGGGTGAATTGATGCAATGATTGTTCTTCATTGGAATTTCTCGCACCAATTGCTATTACCAAAATAGAAAATACAGCGTGAGCATCTCTCTGGTCTTACTTTTCCCTCATCCCGTAGTCTTTCTCATTTATGGCCACGAAACATGCCCCAGTTCTCTGTGTTCAGTGTGGAGATGTTCACACACTCACGCATTCAGATATGTATTATGTTTCCTGACACAAACAGCTACAAAAGAATACACACTCTGTCATGCATACAAAAATATATGTAACCATCCTTACATTTATAAAACACACACATGTGAACACAGACCCACTCTAAGTCATGCATGCACTTATTATGCTTTCTGTACATATTTACACACACACACACACACACACACATATTGTTATTCCATCTCCAGAATAGCTCACGTGAAATAATTGTGCCAATAAATTGAGTGCACAGGATGAGGCGCATCGCTCTGAGCATTGCGAGCAACGCACTGCTTAGAAGACTGATTTAACACAAAAAACTATTATCACTGACCTGTGAATAAAAATTTCCATGTCAAGCGAGGGTTAACTTATTTTGTTAATTCTCTTCATTTCTCAACAGCTCACATTGACCCACCGGAGTCGCCTCATGTCAGGTGATGTTTTAAGCAAACAATATGCCTGCACCAAATGAGAGCAGCAAAGCCCTGGATAGTAGCAGCAGTATTTAAACAGAAAGTAATTACTTTATTAATACTAACCTCCAAATTTTCTTTTTTTAACCATTCATATTTTCCTCAAATGATTTTTGCTTCACCAAACTGCAAACCAAAACCCAAAGGTGTCTGTCTACAGGAAGACTGACAAATTGTTTGCTTGTCTTTTTCGTTTAGCCTTTAAAAAAAGCGGTACGTTTGCTGGAAACAGCCGTTAAGTATCAGAGGAAGTGTAATAATCAGCATGCCAGCCACAATTAAAAAATATCACACACTCTTAACCCTGAGAATAGTGCTTACTGCTATCAGCCACACACACACACACACAAGAAAGTATGAACTTAAAGCTGAACTTACCTTAACAAGGCTTTGAGAATATGACCACTGCTTGGAACGAGGTTAATGAGCATCACCATGACGATATGACCCACTACAACCGATCAGATCATTAGACTTGCAAATCTCCTACAAGCTGAATAATTGGCTGATCCATACCATCGCACCTCTTGTATGAATCATTGATGCATATTAGTGTTCTATGGGCTTAAGGCTCCCTCGCCTCCTGTCCTTTGTCTACTATAGTCTTCTCTTCTCTTTTATAAAGGTTACAGCTCCAAGAGAAAAGCATTTAGGTCATACTGCATGCACTCCGATTCCTGAACGAGATTTAATACGCACCTGCCACAAGCCTTCCGCTTATTTGAATGAAATTGCAGACTTTCAAATTAGAACAATATATTCATTGTGAGTTTCTTCTCCAAATCTCTGTTATATTAAGATGCAATCTATCCTACATCGCCAAATGGATTACACAGTGAGCTGGGGAGGTTGGCTGTATGCAATATTGTATCCACATTTTATTCGCATGTTATTGTTTTCTCTTGTTGAATTTGAACAAGTGTCTGAAGCCAGAATGAGGGACTGATCAAATGAGATTCTCACATCCAGTGCGTGTGCATCTGTAGGCCCTGAGGTGAAAACGAGCCCCATTTTGATCAGATTCCAGCCCCGTGCGCCTCACCTCTGTCTCCTCATCACACTGAACGATCGCTTGTGACCGATATCTGACCACACAACTTGCTCCTTCTCCCCTTTAATTCCCTCCTTTTATCCATCTGCCTCCGTCCTCTATATGTGTTCTCAATTTTATTTAAGGTCTGTGAAACCTGATAAACCCATGTCACTGCAACGTAAAATAAAGACACAAGCTCGAGACATGTTATTGTCATTTGCCTTGCATGAAATTGTCTGAAATTGGATATGGTCTTTATATGGGCAGCCTGAGCTACCAGTTTGACCCAGTACATGTTTGCATATTGAGTCAAGGGACGCCTTGGCCCTGTTTTTACAGCACAGAGTAGCCAAGCGATAAAAGTTTACTGTTCTCAAGCATGCACTCACCAATTTATAGCGCAACCTCATGGCTGAAAGTTGAATTTAATTATCTCATTTCACAGACAATCAGCTGTTATGGACCCCCTGAAAGTTTGGCTTTAATTGATGGTCTGTCTAACACACGCAAGAACTAAGTTCATTCTCCTCATTTTCTCACACTCAGTATTTGTAGTCTTTGAAACTTTTTGAGATTGTTACAAGTTGATTTGTTAAAAAATGGATAAAACTAGGCACCCACAAAAAAAGAGAGCGTGCCTATGTAACTAAAAACGCCTGCAATACAGACTGCATTTAGCTTTGGAGTACATGTGGAGCAAATTCATATTCATAGCATGGGGAATTTATAATATTCTACAGATGTGATGAGACGTTGATCATGTGTTTGCGTAAGAAGACATGAAAACATTTAGTACTTCATCAATCAGTGCTCAGCTGAGAGAACCTATAAGCATTTTAAATTCATGCAACTATAATCCTTACTGCTGGTGCAGGTTAAGTCATCTATAAGCCTCTGTTCCTGCCCATTCATCATGGGCCATATTATCGCATACACTCCTCCCACGTGCCTTTGTTTTGACATTGTGTCATTCTGTGACAGACAGTGACTTTAGGATGACTTATATTACCTCCCAGCCTCATATACGCACAGCTCATGATAAATAAATTATCATAGCATTAGCCTGCAGGGCTACAAGCCCTCTGAATCAATCACCTGGGAGGCTAGCCTTGATGCTTGGCAGGCAGCTGAAGAGTGGACGTGGTGCAGCAATGCAATCCTCCAATCTCCTCCCTCCTTGTGAAGGGAAATTAAGAAGGTAGTTAATCAAAAGTTCATTAGCATACAGCGCCTTGCTTAGTCCACCCATATACACTATTCATTATAGACACTTAGGGCATGCAAAGAGAATGGCAAGTCAGTACCAATTGAGATTGTGGACTTAAATTCAAGGGCTGTATTGTCCCAAATATATCATATAAGAGCAGTTAAGTTATTTCAGCTATGGGTTTCAAAAGTCTTTCTTTAAAAATAATAAAGTAATACAGACAATATATATTTATTTTAATATATATGATATTATTAAAATAAAATCAAAGAGCTTGATCTTCACCAATCAGCAGTCAGCATAGCCGCATTATCTTTCCTGGAGTCAGTGCAAATTGTTCGCTGCCATTTTGAAACACAAACCTTTCCAAAATTGTGTCAAAGAGTTAGTTGCATTTATTGATTGACAGGTAAAGCTAAGAGTGGGGTGATGATGTTATGATGTGATTTCATGTAATTACTCCAGCTTTGTCCCATGATAGCAGCCACATGTACAATTGAGGAACCTATTTCACCTTGTATTTTATGTCCAAGTAGCTAAATTCTTCCCCATTTTCCATATATGTGTGTGTATATATATATATGTGTGTGTGTGTGTGTGTGTTCTTCAGATCGTATCACTTGCCACTTTCTAAACCGTGTGCTGAGAAGAGAGTATCCCATAGTACCAAGAAAATCACTGCCAGCCCAGGAAGACTGACATAAATATGTAAGCAAGGATTGTGTGTTTAACAGAAAATGGAGCTTGAGGGAAGCTTTGGCGTGGCTTTATTTTGATGTGTGATGGATGTATTCACTGAACACAGTTTGTTTGTTTGTTTGTTTTTTCTCCCACCACTTTTACTTTCGCTCAATAATGCATAAACAAACCCACCTGGGAGCTGCCTTGTTCCACCAGCACCTCTTGCTGCTCCCCACCAAGCAGCTCCACTGGAGCATAGCTACCACCAGTTCCTCCGCTGTTATCTGCTGTAGGCTTTGGCACTAAGCTGGCGGCTAACTGCCCATTGTTTGTCTATGTGTGCCCAGGAGTTTCCTAGCATATGAAATATTCATTCAGTACAAAGTCTAGAGAATTGTGAACCCGGTTCAATGCCTATGGCTGGCAGCTTAGGTTTATTGCTAGTTGTGTGTATGCATATGGGCACACATGTAGATTGTGTATCTCTTATAAATGTATGTTAAAGTTATATATCTATACAAACGGCACAATGATCACTTTCAGTTGTCTCTGAATATTTCTGTAACCTTTACATACTTCCCAGCAGTGAGAGTAACAGTCAGTTGCAGTTGACTTGGGGCTATGATAAGAATCAGCAATATCTTTGCAGTCACAGACGTGTCTTCAGCTTAGTGTCGATAATTCCATCAATGTTCCTTATTGCCCGCTCTGCCTCTGCCACCTGTCAGCATTTAGAGAGAGGGGAATAAAGACAGAGGGCAAATCTGTCCATACAATGACTTTCAAAAGTCTGAGAAAAGTACTTTGACTGTACACGCCATTTCCCTCTTGACTGACAAAGTCAAATAACACCATAAAATAAAAATCCACCCCCACCCCCCTTTTCATTTTGGTAACTTTCTGGTGCCTGCAACTTATGTTGTACTTTATATAAATCCAAAATATGGCAGCTGGATACTCTTACTATACTATGCATTAAAAATCACCTCTGTCATAGTCAGTGTTATTGGTATAGTTGCCTTTTTCTTCTTGCTCATCTCTGTTCAGTCGTTTGATTGGCAGCTGATCCATGACTACTTCCCTATTCCTGCGGCCCAAATGGTCAATCAGATTAATGAAATCCTTTTAACCCAGCTGTCAATAACACCACTTTGCGGACTCAGTCCCTCTGGGTTGCGGGCGGCAATGTTTCTCACTGTGGGTTCATACGGAGAGTGAGAATGTCTCTAACAGTAGGATACAAAGACATGTACTTACTTGGAATAGTTAGATGATGTGAAACGGGAAACCACAATTATCTGTTCATTGCAGTATCTCCAGAACACCCATTTAAATCGATTAAACGGTAAGATCACCGACATAGGCACCTCACACAGATGTTCATATTTGCGTTATCAGATCCGACCAGAAGAGCTATTCTGTGTGTCCAAGAACACAAAAGTACACGGACCAACAGCACACACCACACCACCAAAAAGACAATTTAAGAGAGAAACCCCAATCTTCACCTTGCCTGGCACCACAGAAAAATAAAGTGGTAGTAGCTGACTTTCTTTTTTTTTTTTTCTTTTGAGTAATGTGGAATCAGGCAGCCTAAACTGCACTGTTAAAGAAAATCCTGGCAATCACTGCAGGCAAGGTTTGAAACTCCCAGCTTCCCCCCACGAGGGCCGGCATTTGAACGGCAGCACATTCTGCAGCATTGTTAAAAATAAAGATGGGAAGAGAGAAATATGACATGAATAAAAGAAAGAACGAGAATGAAATGGGAAAATCGTATAGCTGCTATTGATCTGTAGCTTCAATATGCCACACGCACGCGCACACACACACACACACACACACATGCAAACAGTCAGGCTGGCTGCCCAGAAGCATGTTGGTGGTCAAGTATGTATAATTGATGGAGTTGAGTTTGACACTGCTATGTAATATAATCTGAGGCCGGGTTCCTACAGTGTGTGTGTGTGTGTGTGTGTGACAGAGAAAGAGAGGAAAAAAAAGGCTGAAGTGGGGGTTGCCGGAGGAAGGGACAAGGATTTGCAATGTGGGACTGTGTAAATTTGATGTATTGAGCGGCTGCATTTTCCCTCCCTGTACTATCCCCACAGGCTACACATGTAGGAACAATGGCTTTCTCCATTTTAATGTGTTTGTACCTATAGGGACCACTTTCTCGCTCACGGCGGATATGTGTATCGTTAATGCACTGTAACTTGTGCTTTGACATTTCTTGTTTTGTTTGTTTGTTTATCTTTCCATTTCCGTCACCAATTTTGACCTAAAGAAGAATTTCTTAACAAAAAAAGGTTTCAACATGAAGACAGCACCCCCACCAAGATATTCAATTCCCAATAATTTTAACCGGGAAAGCCAGCAAGAAGTCATATTTTAGAGGCTGAATCGCAGAGTTTTTGATTTTTATGCTTGAATGAGAACTAAAACGATAGATTGATCGTGAAAATAATTACTGTATAACTCTGTTGATTAAGTAATCACTTCAGCGGCAAATTATAGGTGAGGTGCAATAGCAATAAAAAGCCATAATGACTCCAGCAATAATGAAAATAAGTAGCCCTGGTGTTAAGCACCAAATAGTGCTTTTTCCTCTTTTTGCGTATTGTATATCACTTGTGGCTTGTTTATGTGTGTGTGTGTGTGTGTGTTTTTCTGGATCGGCAGTGTTCCTGCTTCTTTCTCCCTTTGTTGGTCTGTGTCAAGTTTAATTGCAGACCTCTGAGGGAGAATCGATTTCAGCAACAAGATAACCAAGTTATCAAACAGTTTCATTGACTGGCTGTCCCTTCTCTCTCTATCTTTTGCCTCCTCCCCATTTCTTCTGTCATTTTCCTCCCACTGCCTGTGTTCTCCATCCCTCTTCGATCCTCTTTACTTCCATCCATTCCCCCAAACTTTCTCATCGCCCATTCATTTTTTTTTCCCTTGCCTGTATTCCTCTCTCTGTGCCTTTTTTTTTTTTTTTTTTTGGTCTGCTGTTGCCTTTCACCTCCTCCTCCTCACAATAGGCCGACAGACCTGTCCACCAGAGAAGTTTGATTGCGGAGGGGATACCAGCAAATGTGTTTCGTTGTCATGGCGATGCGATGGCGAGAGGGACTGTGAGAACGGGGCAGATGAGGAGCAGTGCGCTGCAGGTAAGTTTGTGGTGGCTGCTGGAAATGTGGGGTGAAGGAGGGAGGAATTAAAAGGACTGAGTGAGAAAGAAGATCAATTCTGCGCTTCAGCTGAACTCACCTTTTATTTTCAGGTCACTCACTGAGGGAAAAAGTCTGAACAGATTTCAAATAGGCTTCGCCGGTTGCCTCCTCACAACTGCTCTTCTTTCGTTTGTTTTAATGAGAACATTCATCTTAAATAATTCGATGAGTGTAAACCACAGCCCTTCCTCCGCCATTAGATGTCGGCAGCAGAGGAGGTGCAAGAAAGGATTTTGCAGTAGGTCAATGATCATTGTTTACTAATGCTGAGCAAAAAGAGAGCAGAACCTTGAATTTTAAAGCATGGTTGGACTTGTTATGTCTCTCATAATGGACAGCTAATAATATCCAATTTTAAAAAGCTGTAGCTTTCATTTGCATTATGATAATCATACCAGTGTCAGAGGTGATAAGACGGGGAAGTGTAATTAGATGCATATCTTGCTTATAACTGTGTTTCGGAGTGTGATTTGATAGATTTTGTTTTTCCCACCTGGAGGTGATTTTCAACTGCAGAGCAAAGAGATTACAAGAAAAAGGGTATACAAGGCTTTTACTGAGATCAGATATACGAAACAAGTGTAAGAGTTTTCCATACTCTCACTCCAGATCTGAGCCTAATTCTCTTCAGTGAGTGTTTTTAAGCTGCTAAAAAGTTTTCTGTTCATTTATTTATATAGATATTTTTTCTGTGTTATGTGTCTAGAGATGTCAAACAGGATCGGTTTTTCCTCCCCAAAATCTTGTCCTTGTTCTTGGCTGCTGTTCGATGATCTGGAAATAGGGAAAAGTGGGTCGCTGTGCACACTGGGAGAGTTGGGCCAGTGGTGTTTCCCAGAAAATGAAACCAGTTATTTATCGTGTGTGTATGTTTCTGTGAAGGTGTGTCCCACAAATGTTTACGTAGATGGGCACACTCAGTGATGCTCGCACCGAGGCAAACACACATTCAGCAGCGTTTTGCTTTTGCGAATGGAGACGCAGAGAATGCCTGGCCAAGCGTGTCATGCGAATTGTACACAGGTTGTGGTGGTGCACTTTTCACAGTTCTTACAGTCGCAGGCAAGAGGTGCAGCCTCATCAGATGGAAGCAGGATTAACATCACCGATGTAAACCGTGTACGGGTTTGTCAGGGGTTCGTTCGGGGCTTACGAATTGTTTTGTATTTGCAACTTGGATCCTATTCAAAACCAAAAACAGAGCCTGCTACTTCACTCTTAAAAAAAAAAAAAAAAAAAGATCATCTTTGTTCCAGTGTCAGAAAAAACAGAGATTTCATTAAATACAGCCAACTTGAATGTAATCAATACATTTGACCAAGTTTCTTTTTCAGTATTATGTTCCATGGTTGGGTGGCATATTGTTAAAGAAATCTTAAAATACATAAAGAAAAGGTTTTTCAGGAGCCTTATAGAAAAGCTACAGTGTAGGTCTCTGAACAAAGCACAGGAATACGCAAAAACACACACTCCCATCAGCTTTGTCACGTGTGTCATGGAATTTCCATTAGTGTTAACATCCAGCTTAAAGTACCATCGATTTCAAGCCTGTCACAGGTAAAGACACATGCACATGCAGCATTTTTTTGCAATATATAGATTGCACATCATATTTGCCCTTTACTGCGACCCGGAAACCGATTGGTTGAAGATGAATGAATGAATATGCCCTTTAAACCTGTGTTTTGTTAGATAGGGGGGGAAAAAATCACTTAAATTGTATATGTATAGAGAATTTCACTATGAAGACCTTGTGATTACATTATTTTGTACCTAAACTGAGGTCACTCTGACCAGACCCAGTCATATCCATCAGGGGCTACTGTAGGTTTAAGCAGAGTGAATGCAGCGTGCAAGAGTCCTCATAAAGATAGAACTACATGGCTGTTTGTGTATGTGCATCTGTTTCCATATTGTTGCAATCATCCCTCAGGCACTGTGGCATTCATATATTCTAATGCTGAAACTGATGTATAGGTACATGAATGATGCATACAAACAGTGTAAATTCATCTATGATGAGGAACACACACAGTCTAACGTTGCTCCTAGATAGAGTTAAACTCTCCCAAACAAGACAGTAAGTGAAATTCTCCTTTTTTAATTAACTCTATCAATTGCTGAGGCATTTTCCATCAAATAAAAAAAATTATAATAATTGAATTTTATCAACACACCAATATTTGAAATACTATTACAAAGATCACGTTCCTGTTTACTGCAACATTTAGTTTTCAAACCAGAAAATTACCAGAACGCAACAGGCAGGAGTCACAAACATTTTCCTCAATATATCAAAACCCGAGACTCTTAACTATTCACAGTATTTCTCCAGAAGTGCACAAAATGTGGTCAACCTTACAGCCACGCCACACCAGTGGCCGGCCCGAATATAAATCGCTGTTGACAGATTCCATTTTTTTTCCCCAATATAAATGTTTTTGACATTCAGACAGCTAATCTCCAGTATAAGGTTAAACCCAGCTGATGCAAACGCATGAAATTTGTCTCCATTCTGCCTCATTTGAAAAGTTATGCTGACGTTTTCTTGACAGGTGATAGAAATATTTCTTCTTCTTATTTCAGATCTCACTTTTTCCTCTTCATACTTGCTTTCTGAGAGTTTTGTCTCTATTCGGTCTGTCGTTGGTTGCACACAGTTGCCACACAGAATAATCACATTAGGGAGTTTGTGGCTCTGACCTAATGAAAACAACAGCCACTCTTGATTTAGACATGTAATCTGAGCTGTTTGCATACGATCTATCATACTAATAAAGACGTTCTCTTTTCTCTTCTTTGCCCTTAAGAGGCATGTGCACTTCTTTATTCTTTTCCAAATGCCTTTCATCTGTCTGACCTGTCTAAGCCTCTGTCACTTATTGAGATATAAAATAAAGTGAGTAATAGAGCTGTGAGATATTTGATAATGGTGTTGATGGTAATTGATTTCCCGCCTGAGGCTTTGAGCGTATATGTGCATGGGTTTCTGTGAAGGACTGTCATGCTCGTGAAATTTTAGCTGACGATTAACTGGCATACAAATAATTGCGATGAATGATTTGATTGTCTTTTTATGATCATTTTATGCCACTACTATAGTATAACCCTTAACATAGTTCAATAATAGACATACACCTACAACTAAATCCACGAGGCCAATGTCAATAGATGCTTGTTGAAATGCAGCAGTCGAATGTTCAGCGCCTCAAGATAAACAGTTTGTGGCACCAATTCTCTCCTTCTGCGGCATTTAACAACGGCAGAGGAAGACGGCGCAACGAGATAATGTCATTAAGAGAGCACCAGTCAAAGCTCAAATGGTGAAAAATGACGTGGATTTAGTGCCATTATCTGAGTTCACAGGTCACAATCCACCCCAGCAGGCACACGCTGGGTCCATTTTCTTATTTTTACCACGTCTACTTGGTGAGCAAAAACAGCAAAACTTAATTCTGTTATTGCCTCACAAATAACAGTAACGGTAACCGCAGGACTACTAGGACAGGTTGAAAGAATGCTTGAACCAAAAGAGATGTTTTATGTCCCCAGCGTCTAAGGTCTTTCAGCCATGGTCTTCTTTTATGCATGTGGTATGTATGTGTAGTAGTGTGTATGTTGGCCATTCTGTCGTTTTATTGTTTTCACTTTGGGCTGTTTGTCTGTCATGAGGATAGCTTCTTGAGTGATGTTCCCCTTCAGCCTGCAAGACCAGATAGTATACAAAGCTTGAACCCAGATTACTTTAGGGAGAATTGTTATTGGAAAAAGCCCTAACTACTTAATACAAAACTGAACAGGTTTACTCATGGTTTCTTTTAGTTTTCTATTTTGTAACTTAACATATTATATTAATATATATATAAATTAATTTGATACTTCTGCTGCTTTATATTTGTTTTTCCACATTAACTTTTCCCCTGCATTAAAAAAAAATAGCTTTTTTCTTTCTTTCATTTTTTTTTACAGATCCAGCAAATGAATTGGTTTTGCCTTGATAATAAACAATGACAAGAATCATTCAAAAAATCAGGCACAATAAAGGAGAAGAGTAATACAAATATTTTCAAATAGGAAATGCACATGTCATCGGAAGAATAAAAGGGGATGATATATCAGACATATCAATTGAATTCCTGCTGTCACTAGACACTGTGTATTTAATAAAACAGGAGGTGTAAAGATAACACCAGCTCAATCATGCTTTTGCTGTTACACTTATTATTCTGGGAGAATAGATTTGCTGATGCTACAGACACAAATCTAACAGAGAAAGAAATAAATGTTGTGTATGTGTAGATAAGACGGCGCAGCTTTGTAACAAAGCTGTCCGATAGCAGTTGATAGTGGACAACTGCATGAATAGTATTGCCGGACTGCCTCTCTGATTTTGCTAACATTACCTCAACACAAGGCACCACCCAGCGTTATCAGCGATAGGCAGACGCAGGCACCCGGGCCTTGAAGAAATAAAACCAATATCCATGCATTATTGCAAGCATATGCCTCCATGCTAAATCAGTTAAACATTGGCATGCAGATAAATTTTCATGAAGGGTTTGAACCATAATGTTCACTTTGTGGTGTATAAAACACGTGTAAATATAATATCATCATAACGTCTTGCTTTTAGCCTTTCAATTTGTCATTTCACTCTCATCGCCACCGTCACCCTCTTCCTCCAGCTGCACTCTCTCTCTCCAGGATCTCCTTCCTACTGCAGATACATGCAGTACAGCTAACGTTAATTAAGGATGCTAATTGAGCATATCCAAATGTTGAATAAAACATGGATCCAGGAAGAGAGGTTCTTTATTACATTTAAAGGAGGCCTCTGAAGAAAGTTTATGAGTCTCTAATTTATGTTAATGTGAAATTGTGTTCATTCGGGCTCACACTGAATCTAGCTGTGTATTTGCATGCTCCAGGGTGTGTGTTTGTGTGTGTGTGTATGTTTATGTGTAGGGAAAACATAATTTTACATGTTTGGGTAAAAGGGGGCTTTTTCATAAAGAATGGCCTGCTATTTGTTTGTGAATACTAATTTTTGCATTTGTTCTTATTACGTGAAGAGTTAAAACATATTTAGAATGTATTCTTTACCTGCTAACCAAACTAATTTTAATCTCAGTGCAGTGTGTGTGATGAATAGAGCCTGTGCATGTCTTTGCGTATGTCTGAATATGTGTGTGCCATCAACGCACTGAGCCAGATTGCCGAAGGTTAATTAACAGAGAAGTTTATATCGCAACACGCAGACCCGGTAATAACACGGACACTTGAATGAGAAAAGACACTTGTAGGATGGATTTTGTTTTTTCTTGCCTGTAACAGGTGCCACAGATGCCGATATGTGTGACAGCGTTACAATGAGCAATTAAACTGGGTTAACAAAATTGCAAACATGCAAGTGATTTTCTAAAACATCCATTTCAAATTGTATTTGTGTCAGTGCCACAAAGGTGAAGTGAAACAAATGTGCTGTTTCAGAAAGTACATCTCTGATCATTTTTACAGGAGGTGGGTCTTCTCTACCTATTCTCACCTTCTGTCTTTTGGCATTTTATCTGTTTATGAACCTGGTGCTAGCAGCATTTCTGCAGTATCCGCAGTCAAGCAAACTACTTCAGATCCTTAGAAAGCCATGAAAATACAATCTTGTCAGAGTGGCTGTCAAGCTCACATACAAGTCATAACAGAGTTTATTACACCAACTTGCACCTACATCGTTCCCATTACTTTCCTAGTGTCCCATAAACTATACGCGCCATAGTTTAAAGGTTAACGCCGTCATCTGGGAGGTTCTCTATTTCAGAGAAATGCAAGTCATTGGTTTGGATACACTCCCTCTTCCATTTTGCTTCATTTGTATGCCATCAGTTCTGTTTCATCCGTGCCTGCTTTTTCAGAAACTTGCTCTTCAGATACTTGCAGTGTTTGTTGGCAAGGACAGAAAGACAGGTAGACAGAAAGACACAGTAAACATTCAGAGAAGATCCCCTAAGCCCCGGAGACCTGTTGCTCTTTTCACATCGCACTGCGCTGCTTTGCTACAGCGAGCTGCCGCTAGATCAGTGCCCACCAGGGATATATTACTGGGTGTTTTATGACAGGGCAGAGAGGGCCAGAGGAGAGGGAAAAGTCGGTTGAGTGTGTGTGCTTGGATGGGCCGGTGGGTAAGGTGGGGAGGGGCGCCAAAAAAAATGGCACATCTTAAGTGTGAAGATAAAGGCTCATGTGACTTCTACATCGAGGAGGCATCCTAAGTGGGTAAGATATAATCCGAATGTGTGAACTTGCACACCCCCTTCTCAGACACATGGAATACTCAAGTCGATTAGTCCTTGCAGCCCATGGAATATAGGCTCCATGCACCATAGTACACGGAGCCTATATTCCATTATTTGATGAAGAGGAGTCCACCATTAACGTATATGATGTCACTCATTGTAGCGCATTTGTGTAAATAAGGAAACTGTATATGGTCAAGCAAAGACATGCAAAGACGTGTCGGTAGCCTCTTGTTTCGGAGTTTCTTCCTTTTTGACTGCTCTCGCTGTGTGCGTAGGCGTAGCGTAATGGTGCGCCAGCACACAAGCAGATGCGCTGTGCACCCAGAGGTGGTTGCACTTATTCCAAACTCACGCAAGACTGCTTTCCTCAATAGATTTAAGGACATTGCTCATTCCTCTTTCACCCCCCAACCTCGCCCTTTCTCATCCACACTGCGCACACACATTCAGTATGACATGCAGGCGACGGCAGGGAAGCACACTCATCTGAAAACAGACCAAGGCGCTTGGAAAAGTATCTGTTGCTGCATGCGGGCCAGTAAACTATCGCAACAGTAGCAACAGCCAAAGACCCAGTTTCTATAATCAAGTGAATGTTTCATCTGTCAATTTTGTGACCTGAAGCTCCTATCTTCGCGTTAATGCTTGGTTATGATTAACCACTTGTAATTACAATGTGATCTTTTGTTATTTTTAGCACAAAAAGAAAAGTTACTTTGCCCACAATCTCATTAGTGTTTGACAGTGGAGTAAGTAAGTAGCGTAGCACTGTAAGCTGTTGCCACATACTGAAGTTAACAGCAGCCAATCGCTATTAATGACATCCTAATGCAGTACTGCTCCACTGTGTCTACCTTGTTATCGGACCAAAGGCAGCTATTTTGGCAAAGAGGCAAAGCAAATTAGCTAGCCATGCACGCAAAGCATTATGTGCCCTTCTGAGTTGCAATTAATGCAGTTTTCTGTTAGTTTACACAAGCATTCTCTCTGATTGTTGTTGTTGGTATATTATTAATCTGCATATCAAATTTTTGTAGCTTATCTATAGATGGAAATCATGAACGAAATCATGAACAAGATCGAAAATGGTAATTGTATCATCATCATGCAACACCAGGGGTAGAATTCAAGACTGTTGTTAGGTGTTTCTTCTTTTTTTTTTAAGATCTACACATCCCACTTAATGAAAACAATAGATTTCTCTATGTACTCATAGATTTAACACCTGACAATTATCTGAGGGTGCGCAAATATTTTCTCGACAGGTGCCACTAAGTGTGTTTGTGTGTAGTATCTATGTGCGTAGGGGGCAGGGGTTACTGATAAAATGTAACACTGTGTGGAGCCATGTGGCTAGACATTTTCCATTTACTAGCTTAAACCCTGTAAATTATGAAACGTTGTGACTAATGGCATCCACAATGCACCTTCTGTCAGTACGCACGTCTAAATGTACACAGAGGCACCTCAGGACATCCATCACATGCTACCGGCACACGCATACACAGGCGCTCAATCCACTGTGGTAGCTTTTGCGGCAGTTAATATTCAAGTCTTAACTGCTGTCAGATGGCATAGTGATTGAGCTATTGAAATTCCACGTTTTATTCAGCACACCATCCCTGCTGGAACGTGTGTGTGTCTCTGCGATCCCCACAGTCCCCACTCATCATGACGGCGGTTAAGGAACAGTCTTTCCCTGGTGTATACCAATCAGGGAGCATGGAGGGTTTTCGTCTCTCTCCGAATTTTGTGCCATTTCCCCGTTTATCTAAGGTGCCATTTCACTTGGATTCCCCAGGCTCCGCTGCCACACTACATCATTGTCAGTGGCATTTCACATTTATTTTGACATGTTTTTACCCTGAGTAAAGACAGTATAGCATTGGTGAGTAGAAAGTCTCTGTTCGCGACTTTGTGGTGTAGACGAAGTTAAAGCAACAGTTTTTTTTTGTAACAGTTTGGTTCTTCATCTTACTGTTTTAAATAATACCATCGTTATTGCAGCGCCGCTGACATGCAATACTGGAATTAATGGTTTTATCAATTTGTGATCATTTTTGATTTGACTACCAAAGGAAAAATGCCGTTATATGTCGCTTCTATTAACTTATTAATGTTTGTTGTAACTATGTCAACAAGGATTGTTGATAAATGTGTAAAAATTGTGATTCAGATTAGCGCAAATCCAAAACCTCATTATTGGTCAGTTTTAATCTCAGCAGCTACATTAACTCCTGTAAATCCTTTGTCGTGCTTGGTTGAGCATTTTATGCACTGCTGACAAAACTAATCGCAACATTTAAAGTCAGAGAAAATGAGTTGTTTGCTGTATCAGCAGCCATTGTTTTAAATCCCTAAGGACATGGCGTTGTCCCAATAAGAGAAGTTAGCAGATTTCACTGAGGAGAATCCTGCAGAGACGAGAGACCAGGTCAGACTAGACCAGAGACGGGACCTCCCCAGAGACTAGACCAGACTAGACCAGACAAGACACCGGAACACCCCTTCAGAGACTCTAATACACTAATAATGCACGCCCCCCACCAGTGAAGCGGCCGTCTGAGTGCTAAGTTGATTATCAGGTACTTCAATAGAGATGTCAGTAATTGGTGGAAAACCAAAGAGCATGGGGATGGAAGACATTAAAAAGATTACAGTGGATTTGATATTTCCACCAAAGTTGTGGGACGTATGTTTCATTGTTTTATTGTTATGTTTTTGCTTAAATGTGTGGAAGCATTAAAGTTTTCAGTCATAACTGCAGAAATTGTCTATATTCCATTACTTAAAACACTGTCTCAGGGTTAAATGTGCATAAAATGCTCTCAAAAATTAAAAAGCAAAAAAAAAAAAAGAAAAACAACAAACAAACAACAAAACCATATATAGTAAAAACGGAATTTGGGGGGGTTTTATAGGGCTCTTTGCCTTCAATGAGGACGGGGCCGACTGAATCTCTCTTTCCTCCATCTTTGTAGTTTCCTTACATACGTATGTTCCAGAACCGGCTCTGTGGTGACGTCAGGACGTCCCGCAAACTAAATGGAGGCAGACAGCTTGCAGATTTGTTCTATTTTTTAAAAATCGA
The DNA here is from genome assembly GCF_900963305.1 of Echeneis naucrates. NCBI lineage: Eukaryota > Metazoa > Chordata > Actinopteri > Carangiformes > Echeneidae > Echeneis > Echeneis naucrates. Next base: position 17,715,294 of record NC_042514.1, read on the forward strand.
TATTAGGGCATTTTAAATTGATTCTGCATCATAGTAAATGAGAATCGATTCTTATATGAATCGTTTTTTGTTTTTTTTGTTTTTTTGGCACATTCCTATTACCAGCTCCATTTTTTTATTTATTTAATTTCATTTTATTTTATTTTATTTTATTTTTAGGTATGTCTTGTTTTATTAATCTTGTATATCTTCCAACCAATAGAAACAGCTGAATTGTTAGATTCCCACCAGTCGGCTCTATGCCTGGTAAACCCCATTTGGACAGGATGCTGGCTGGGTTTTTTTTTTTCTGAAGCCACCTCTGTTTGTCAGTCAACAATAATTCTATTTTGAATTTTATCTTTCCTCACTGTCTGTCTATTCCATTAGGAAAAGAGGATCACTTTTATGTAACAGCAAGTCAAATAACTGAAGCCACAGGACCTGTCTGTCTGGTGGTCACAAGCGTGTGTGTGTGTGTGTTTGCATGCCCCAATCCTCTTCCGTCAATGCTTTTAAAGTCTGATGTAGCCAAAGCACTGATAAACACTTTGTGAGGGCCCTGGAGAGGGACTGCATGTCAACTTGGCTGTGCCTGTCTTCACACATACACACTATATACACACACACACACACACACACACACACAGAGACACACACACAGGACAGCCAGAGGGCCCCTCTGGCTCTCCTGCAGAATGTGTTGCATCAAAAGCATCATCTAAAACTACCTCGTCTCCCTCTTGTCCTCCCCCTCTGCCTTCTCAGTGTTCTCAACTACAGGGCATGTTAACATGTCTAAACCTGTACAACACATAAACATATTGTTACAAATGAAGGCATGCCAGCACCTCTGGCACTTTTCCTGCTCGGTTTGGTGCTTTAATGATATCAAGGGCAATGGTGCCTGATACATAGCAAATGCTACATTAGGTAACTGTCCTAAAAACATTGACTCAGTACATGCAGATGCATCTGAGCTCCATGGAGATGTGAAGTGAAAAGAAAATGATGTGAAATTTGTAAATTCAGGGTTTCTCGTTCCATTTAGTCATGTTGTAATGCAATTTAAATTAATTTCACCATTAATTTGTTCATTAGCGGCCAGCAAAAGAGCCCTTATCAAGTATTTGCACAGCAATTTCACTTTGTTCTTAATGGTGGATGAGGGTGAATGTGTTAAGGTGGGTCTGCCGTTGTTGAGGAGACCTAGATGGAGAGCCTACTTGATCTTTAGGATTGGGCAACAAGGGAGTCTCAAGTCTCCCATGAGCAAACGTACAGCTGGAAACTCCCCATCCGTGTGAAAATCACTTTTTGAACAATGGGTACTCATACTTTAAGCCCTGAAATGGAGGGCACAGTTAGCGTTTGGACATGATAATAACCACTGAATAATTAAACTGACCTTTTTTTCTCTTGGATATAGATTTGTTCGCAATTATGCTTGTGTGTCTGACACACTGACAGTGCAAAGCATGCTTAACTCAAAACGCATTTGCTTTTTATTGGCAAGCTCGTGTGTAGTGTGAGGCATACACAATGTCATTCTACAGAGTATGTGAACATGCTGCCCATCAGGCCTAGTCTCTCCCAACACGCCATGCGATGCTTGTTGCCTGTTAACGGGCAGTCGCAGATGAGCATGCAGCTGCAGCTATCGAAACGCGTCACCTTACACAGTGATGCAGTTGATGTTTTTTTTTTTATCCCCCATTCCTGCTCATTGCAGTTGATCTGTGAGCCTCAGCTTGCTTTTTTTTTTTTAGAAGCAGAAGATCCAGTGAATCAAGGTTTCTAGTCAAGAGGATGTGGGCGAAAGAATGCATGTATACTTCTGCACACATGTACATGCTCCCACACCAAGGCTCAGTGGCTGACATGTGAGACTAGAGTCTGATTGGATTCCACGCTCCAGAAACATTAAACCAAATGGCTCACAGACAAAAGGTTATGTGTTTTGTGCAGTGTCTGTCTGTGTGTGTGTGTGTGTATCTAATGTTTTTACATGACATGTTTGGGTGTACGCTATGTACTTGCCCGTGTAAGACACGTTTTAGCAGTAGTAAGTCTTAGTAGAGATCATTTGTATGTGTGTGCGCCTCGGTACGCGTAGATGCTTCTATAGGCTACTGCATGCTGGAAGAGAGTTCAATTCTCCTTCACAAGGTCAATGAGCTGTGCCCTATCTCCCTGCTCAATCTATTAGCTGTCCAGTGAGTGGTCTGGGGATGGATGGATACAAAGCTTTGACCCCAACTTAAACGCATTCACCTACGGGTGGGGGAGGTTACAATCAAGTTGTAATCAGTTCCAGAGTACTGATTACCTATTTGAAATTCTAATTGATAGAAGAAACTATTGGACAGTTTGGTTTGTTTAACTGTCAACAGTCTCCAACAACACAATTTGATTCCATCCAAGTCTCTTTTTTTAAGAACTTGCTTCTACTAAATCCTGCAGAAGGTTCATCATTGTTATTTATTGTATGGGGTAGGATCTTTGACATATTATAAACTGCAAATATTCATAATTTTACTGTAACAAATAGTTCATTTTGTAAATCTAATCAGTTTCCCCTCATATCTGACCATCAATCCTTTCTACGTTTCTCCTTTTATATGTGCTTGCCTGCTTTTCTGGAGATGGCTCCCTGTAGGTGGGAAAGGACGTCTGACATCTATCAATGAATCTACCAGTTCATGCTCTCATCTATCTCTCATCTCACTTCTCCTGTCCAATCCTGTCCATTTATTGAAGACGCCGGTGTTATTATATTATTAGTATATTATTATTATTATCATTATCATATTATATGAGTTATGAATTACAGTACTTCTGTTTTAATAAATCTAACTTAACAATTTCTGTAATATAAAGAAATAATTGTATTTTGAATCCCAAAACATTCAACATAAAAGGTTCATATATTTATTTAGATGATTTGACCAATTTTACATAGTAATGAGGTAAGAAACAAAGAAAAAAGAAACCCTTTAACCTTTTAAAACTAAGTTTACAAAGTGTTTTGACAGATAAAGGAAAAGCAGTACAAAACAAAACAAGATGCAACCAGAGAGTATACATTAATAAGATGAAAGGAGAGGACAGCGAAAAACAGTAAAGAGACAATTCAAATAAAAGAAAGTAAGATAAAAAATAAAGAGACAGTAACAATAAACAAACATCACGAAAAAGCTAGTGTGCAGCAATGGGTTTTAAGATGTGATTCAAAAGAAGTTACTGATCCTGCAAGCCTTATTTCCTCAGGCAGGTTGTTCCAAAGCCAAGGGGCTTTGATGGCAAAAGCACAGTCCCCTGTAGATTTCAACCTCGACTTTAGAGCAGCCACAAGCCTGACGAGCTAAGGCTGTGGGCTGGCTCATATGGGGTCAATATTTCAGATATATAGCCTGGAACTACACCTAGACATGCTTTTAAAGTGATCAGTAAAACCTTCAAATCAATTCTAAAATGAACAAGGGGCCAGTGAAGAGAAGCAGGGATTGGAGTGATGTGATGTCAGCCGTTAAAACCCGAAAGAAGGCTAGCTGCTGCCTTCTGAATCCATTGGAAGGGAGGGAGAGATTTTTGGGATAAGCGGGAGAAGAGAGTTATAATTATCTAGATGGGAGAAAATGAAAGCATGAATAAGATTTTCTAGGTTGGAGTGGGAGAGAATTGGCATTAGTTGGAAATTGCTCTTTATTTCAGGTAACAGGACTACACAACTTATTTGATGTGTGGGTTGAAATGTAAATCTGACTCCAAAATTTCTGGCAGTGGGCTTCATGACGATGAACAAGATGAACCAAGACTGATGGGATTTTATTGTGTATGGGAAATTTAACAATAGGAGTTGTTGAGTTTAAGTAAGATGTGTGCTATCCAATAGAAAACATCATGGGGACAGTTTGCGGCAGCAGCTAGGCTTCTTGGTTCACTGGGTTTCAGATCTGTCTGTCGTCTGAGCAGTAACAAATAGAAACATTGTGCCTTCGGATGACTGCGCCGACTGGGCGCATATAGATAGAGAATAAAACTGAACCCAAAATAAAACCCTGTGGTACACCCCTCATAAGTTGGGCTGTGGAAGAGGTGTAATTATCTACGGTGGCCGCAAAGGTTCAAAGGTGAGGATAAAACCAATAAAGTGCAGTGTCCCCCCCATTGTTCCACCCAGGTCCTACACTGAGCAACAAAGCTTGTGTGTTATACCATGGCAAAAGCTGCACTTAGGTCTAAAAGAATTAAAATTGGACTCTCTCTCTCGTCATTGCTAAAAGGATGCCGTTAGTTACCTTGAGAAGGGCCATTTCTGTGAGAAATTTCAGTCAGCTTTTATAAAATTGCAAAGATGTATATACCCTCCTAAACCTCTGTGCTCCTCTTACACGATACTGTGGGAGGATGTGTTTAATGCAGCCAATGCTCATGTAAATGTCAAACTCAAACTTGTTTGTTTTGTTTTTTTATCAGTAAGACACAAACTGAATAACAAACAGAATAACAAGCTGACCAAGCTTTCTCCTTTGATGAAAAACTCATCAGAAATCATAAAAAAAGAAGGTGTTTAATCTGACTGGCAATGCATTATCACCCACCGGGATAATATAAAATATATTTGTAAATGCCATGAGCAAAAAGCCTCGTGATGAAGGCAAAGTTGTTTTCGTTTTTTGTTTTTTTTTGTTATCCCCTTTTTTTTTTTTCTTTTTTGTTGTTGTTTATATGAACACCTTGCATGACCCGCAAACCACCTGAGCCTCTGCTGATGTTGTTTATGTGCTTGTGTTAATTAAATTGCTAAGTTCTGAGTGGAATGATTAGCATGCTAGCAGTAATAGCTAGCAGGGAATCCAATAGCTGATTATCATGATGAGTTATGTGTGGGTAGGCAAGTCAGAGTGAGAGAGGGGAGCGGATATGCCTGTCTCTCCGAGAAGAGTGTTTTTTGTTTTTTTGTTGTTGTTGTTGTTGTTGTTGTTTTTTGTTTTGTTTGTTTTTTTTTTGCAGAGTATGTGATTTAAATCGATTTGTCCAACCTGTCTGGAGTAGAACTAGCTGTACGATAATAAAACACACAAAAATATAGATGCACCCAGAGTCGCGAATGCAATGTGCGATAAAAGCTGAAAAATGATTCATCATACTTTTTGAGATAATTTCCAAGCTCTCAAAAGCTCTGAGCTTCTGTTGACGACAAAAGAGTCACTTGCACTGATAAATATACACAGTCTCTGCAGGAATTCACCCACACACACACACACAAACACAAGGCGGGTGGAAGGGTTGGGGGCAGCACCTGCAGCTGTGCCCCCACTCTTCGCATTATACACCTGTTTCCGTACACTGGACTTCTGCTGCACATATGGTGTCGACCTTGTGCAAAATATGGTCGCCATCCCGGTTATTTGGTTTGCTTTTAATCTAATAACGGCAGCACACATTGTTAAAGGGGTTGGGATTTTGTGGTAGCTGTTGAGATGATGTGTATTTTTCTTGAATAATTCATAATATACGCTTAGCCCGTGAGGCGCGAGTACCTGTTTTTTTTTTTTTTTTTAACAGTCGTTGCACATCTTCTGTTTCTCCACCTGCTACACTTTTCTCTGCCGGGGCGTCCAAGGAGTTTGCGCTTTGAAGGCACACTCCTTCGCTACACGCAGCTGTTTGACTTAAGATCAGACTTTTTTTCTTTTGTGCCCAGCCGACACCAAAACCCAAGAGCAAAGGAGGAAGATCTGGAATGGCCCTTTGCTCATTAACTCTAAATTTTAATTCTAAAACTGTCTTTCATTCCTTCTCAAGAGGACAAGAGGAAGATGTTTTACTCCTTACATTCTTGCTCTTGTTCCCCCAAAGAGCTTGGAGGAGCTTGAATATATGCTATACTATGTTTTTTCTCTAACTCACATATTTTCTCTTTAACTGCCACAAGGACTTCCCGAAATGTTACTTTTAAGTGGATTTGTACTTTGTTTGACTGTTGTCTTTAGTTTCTTCGCTTCACTCTCTTGGTAAAAGAACAATGAGATTTGATTAGATAAAATAGGACGCATTCAATATATAATCAGTAGTTATAATATTATGTTAAGTGTCTCATCTATCTCCCGCAGATGCCAAGGCCTGCCCTTCCAAAGATTTCCAGTGTGCTAATGGAAAGTGTTTGGCACCAATCTATGTGTGCGATGGCGACGATGACTGTGGGGACGCCAGTGATGAGGAGAAGTGCTCTGCTCCCACCTGTGGTCAGCACGAGTTCCGTTGCAATGATTCGGAGTGCATTCCCGCCCTGTGGAGCTGTGACGGCGACCCGGACTGCAAGGACAAGTCAGATGAGTCCATGGAGAGATGCAGCCGAAGAACCGAACCACAGAAACCTCGCTGCCCAGTTGGCGAGTTCCAGTGTGGGAGCGGGGAGTGCGTCCACGTGAACTGGAAGTGTGATGGAGATGCAGACTGCAAGGATAAATCTGATGAAACAAACTGTCGTAAGTGAACTGCGTGAATGACTGTGAAGGACTTCGGTCTCTAAAAAAAAACCAGCCCAAAAATGTCTTACTGTGATACCACTGAGAATTTTCTATGTTAGCACAGCTTAATATACCATTTCCCCCATGCAGCACAACTCCTGAGTTGATAAAAACGATTGAAAGGAACCGTAAAAGAGTCATAACATTGACATATTCAATAATTACCGCAGCCAGTGTAGTTACTCTGAAACAACTCGATAATTTCAGAATATTGATAGAGACGCCCTGCCCACCCTGCATGTGCTCACGGATGCAGCTTCGCTGATTTGATTAACTGAGAAAAATAAATTATAAGTCACACCTAATTCACAATAAATTACATTTTCATTGTACATGTTCAAAGTAATGACGGAATCTGTCATCCAATTACATCCAATATTATGGTGCTTTTATGTAATGTATGTCTTATAGCACAAAGATCATACACGTTACCTTTTAATTTATTATTGGTTGGTGTTGCAGTGATAAAAAGTTCACACCAGCCTCAGCCGTTTAAAGAAGGTGATTAAACGGATAACAACTAATGCGTGTCGTGTTGTGGCACAATGCGGCTCCTCACTACTCAAAGGCTGATAGGCTGTGTATTGTGAGCAAAGGCTATGTGACAAATCTTGTTGTGCCACCACATGACTGAAGGGAGATCAATGCAAACTTTATTAAGATGATCCATGGAGTGTGTTGCCATGCGACCATGTGATCTGCAGAAGCAGAAGGAGAACCTCTTGAGTGCACATTTGACCGTATGTGTTTGTTGTGCGGCTGCGTGCGTATGTATGTGTGGGAGGTGAAGGTCCTTCATCAAGTGAGACCCCCCATCTGGTCTCCTCTTCACACTCCCACACACCACTCAGGGAGATGACAGCAGCCTCACACATTTGACATGATACAAGCACACGGCACTGCCTCGCAGTCACACAAGCGCGCGCACACAGATCCAAATTAGTATGTAGGTTTCCACTGTACGGCGGGGTGGGATTTGATCAGAATGGAATGTGACAACACAGTGTAAAGTGATTTACAAATTAACATCGCAGTTACAGAGAAGCATTCATACAAGAATTTAACACTCAGGCTTTCCCGGCCTTTTGATTTATATCCCTCCTTCCTTTACAAAAAAAATTAATCTTCTCATGCCAGGTCCTTCATGACTATTTTTATTTTTCTTTTGTCCTAACAAGCTACACTAAGCTAAACAAGTTGTCCAGGTTGCAAACCTCACTACCAGTTTCTATCTGTCCTTAAAAGCTAAGCCTAGTTTGGTGGATATCTTGTGAAATTATAATATAAATGTATGGTTTTATTTGTGGATTACATAAAAACAGCGAGCCTACATCAAGAAGAGCAGCCCTAGTTGCATAATTGCAGTGACTTCAAGTCAAGTAATCTTGCTTTGTCTATAAACTACTGGAATTGTTTATTATTTCACAAATAGGATCAGACATGAGCTGCATGTGCTATATGCATTTGATTGGGTGCACACTCATCATACTGTGAACACAAAGGGGCAGGTGTGGGTTGTTTCAAATGAGATGTATTAGTTTGATATGTCTGTGTTACGCAAATGAGAGAGCAGAGCTCAGCTGAGGGAGGTGCGACATTTTCATGTAAATGAGATATGTGAGAGTCATTGCATAGCTGCACTATATTCCCACCTCCTCCTGCTCTTCCTCTTCCTCATCCTCATCCTCTGCTCATTCTCACAGAGCCCATTCCCTGGATAACATCACTCGTCTTATTTGAAACATCTGTCTCAATAATCTTGTGTTATTTCACTCATGCGCCAAGACTGTGATGAGGTTTACAGGAGGTTAATATAAATGAGAAATGGTCAAATCGTACCTTTTGTTGCTTTTCCCCTTTGCCTCCTGCCACCTTTTCTGCAGATGGCAATCCATTATTATTACTATTCATCATGGGGATTTGTCATAACTACCTGAGCTCAGATCCCAATCATTTGGCTGAAGGAATCAGCACTTTTTGTGACGGCACAGGATTACGCCTTCAGCACTTTGCTGATTTTAGCATTAACATGTATTTCCCATCGCGTTTTCGTTTCATTTCTGTTATGAGCACCAAGACTCTTGAGCCACCTTCTCTATTTGGTGATGTAAAAGTGCACACTTCTTGCTGCACACATATATCTCTGACCATTGAAGGTGTCCGTTTCCATCCACTCACCCACGGGTCGTGTGTAAATTTTGTGGATTGAGCTCTATTGGTGTGAAACAGTGTGTGTGGTTGCATTCAGTGCCCTATTTTCTGATACAGTGATTGTGTGCCATGAATTTTGGTGGCTTGTACCATTGATCATGTCTGCCTTAATTTTCTTGGCTGAGCTAGGTCAAAACACAACACATGAATAATTAAACAGTCAGTTAAAAAGACAGATGAGTTAAATAAAGCTGCCCTCCACTATTAGAGCACGCAGAAAGAGAGAGAAAAAAAAAATCCTCACTTATACACAGACATCGTCTAAAGGTTTTATTTTTTCAGACAATAAAGGAATACCTACCGAGTTTTCATTTCCATTGGGGCTTCCTCTGTGGAATGAGTTTCATATGACCGATTACTCTTGAATTGGAGTGCAGCTCGACTTAACTTGATGATGGAAATAAAATGTATACTGAACTCATACATGTGCATCTTCAGTTGTAGTTGTTATACGTCTATAAGTCTTTAGAATCGTACCTTCTCATGGACAAGATTTTAGTTTAGTTTTGTTTTTTTTTTCCCTGTAACCGTAATATAACAACTCAATTTATTCTATGTATGTCTCTCAGCCCTTCTTACCTGTCGGCCCGATGAGTTCCAGTGTGGCGATGGCTCCTGCATCCACGGCACCAAGCAGTGTAATAAAGTTCACGACTGCCCCGACTACAGTGATGAAGCTGGCTGTGTCAATAGTAAGTACCAGACAAGTACCACCAGGAAGGCAACTCGCCGATCATTAACAGACATCTGCGCTTACATTATGCCTGCTGACAGCTTTTTGTTTGAACCTTGGATGAAATTAATAATTTCTATTGCAAAGAAAATGAGGATACAACCCCCACAAGTTTATTCTCTATGTGCCGCAAATTCTTATAAATATAACATAAATATAAAGTTTCATGTGTTTGTCACTCGTTTGACTTAATTTACTCTGAAACAAAATTGTCAGCTTGAATATTTCCCAAGAGGTTCACAGGGGTAGCAGAAGTGAGGAGCACAGATGGCTGCATTTGGCTGTACCAGTTGACTCTGCCCCATGAAAACCTGTTTAAAGAGATACATTTTCAATTGCTGAGTGAGAACGAAAGAGGAATGGGAGTGGAACAAACCACAATGTCAAATTATAGAAAGAGCATCAGGATGTTCAATCTTTTTTTTTTTTAAGAAATGCATGCAAGAAGTGTTCACAGTTTTGTTTTTCTTCTTTTGTACTTAATCTCACATTGCATGTGGTGTAGACAAGACTGACATATATTGTAGCATGCAAAGGCTCCATCAGTTAAACAGCTGTACGCATTAATATACTCTGAATATCACCTCTGCTCTACTATGTGGCCCCTCTCCTCCCATATTAAAATTTTTATAGCTTTCAGGAGATCTGGGGTCCCTTTCAAGGGAGTTCAGTAGCCCCTCGCTTCTCTGTAGTTCAAATCCTGTCATGCATAAATTGTGTATAGAGCCTGCACCTTCATTTTCCTTTTTATTGCTTCAATCGTAGTTAAATTTCGTAAGATTCATCCATAGTCTTGCCAAAATTGCCCATCACCTCGCCTTTAGCATATCATGGCACCCAGAGTTGATGGTTATGGTTGTCGTCAGATGCTGTGACTGGCGGTGAACTTTTATCTGGAAGCCGATGTTCTGAAGTGCAGCTGTGAACCTGAAATTGATTTTTTTTTTTTTTTTTTTTTTTTTCCCCTTGTTCCTCATTTAACTTTTCACTCTCCTCAAAAGAGGCATAAAACAGTACCTGTGCAGAACATTGTGTGTTGTGTGCCACAGACCGTATAGGTGTGTTTGTGTGCATTACAGACACATTGAAGGTGACTTTGCGATGAATTAACTAAATGACCTGTTATTCCCTATCCTTGCTGAAATTTGATTTCAGAGGATGACAGAAGGCTAATGTTATGTGTCTGTCTCACTAACCAAGCTGGCCAAATCCCCTCTTACGTGCCCACTACTGTACTTCCAGGGCTGTTTGGTGTCTTTGCCTCTGATTAAAGTAAAAGTGAAACACAACTTGGTGTAATGTTTGACATCTATCACTGTTCATTTTAAAATGTGCCTCAGACAGTTCCTTACATCTGGGCTTCTCTTTTTATTGTCCTCAGTAAACTCAAATTAGAAACCATTTCTAACATTTCATTTCACTCCTCAACCTATATCTAGTTGTAGCTAATTAATTTATTTATCAAACACTGCTACTAAGCTCCTACCAGGATTCAAATCAGCTAAGCTGTCGTGTTTATTGTAGTTATGCACTTTTTCTTCTGCAAAAATAACATCACATATTCCTACTGGAACTAACTGAGCTGCAAACTATGATATATTAGCGTTTTGTATTGCGCTGCCACTGGGCCCTGTATAGTTTTAGCTGGAAATGAACTTAGCAAAAGTCAATAAAAACCTATTCTTTATCTTTATCTCTTCACAGTGACAAAATGTGATGGGCCTAAAAAGTTCCGCTGTAAGAATGGGGAGTGCATTGACAGCAGCAAAGTGTGTGACAATGTGAAAGACTGCAAGGATTGGTCTGATGAGCCCATGAAGGAGTGCGGTAAGACCGTCGCTCTCCACACACACAAGCAACTTCAGGCTTGCACGACATTTATGTAATAATGGAACAGCACAAACAGAAAACAGATTCGTTCCCCAGCATCACCAACTTATTCTGCTGGGTCGTCACTGTTCTTATTGGAGAGAGATTTATTTGATCATAGCAGGATGAATCAAGATGTTTCTGAAATGGCTTAATAAGCCTAGTTACTCTGCCCTGAAGTGTGATATTAGGCAGGAAATCATGACTGGACTGTGATACACCTAAAATGGCTCACACCATAACTTATTACCACCTAGTGAGGTTCCGTCGTGGATTTCACAGCTGCAGTCGGGCAGTTGAGAAAAACATGCCTGTTAATAAAATCTATCAAGTGAACATAGCTAATGAAATTACAGTTGAAGCAACTGGTGATGTTGTGCATTCACTCAAGTGCACGTACGAGCAGACCTCTCCACGATTACTCTAGAGAAGTGTGGTCCGTCTCCGACAAGGCATGTGAGTGCGCTGCCCTGTCAGCGCATTCTGATCTTGAAACAGATGGATATACACTGTAATGAGATTGACCTGAAACCATATCATTTATGATGAAAATGATTTTTCGTGTGTCTAAAGGCAAACCAGCACCTCCCCTGTGTTTTAGACATGACTGACAACTATTATTCTTCCGGAGAAGATGATAGTTCCTAAACAGAGTCGAGGTGAAAACACTGATTAAATGATGATTAAATATATTTTTCCAAAGCCATGGGCATTTGTGTAGAGCTGTAAAGACCTGCGTTCTTTTGGCCTGGCTTTCCACACCATTTTGCGAGCTGGATGTAGAGATCAGCTCTTATTCAGCCATAAGAGCATTGAGTAGCTGCAGGGTGATGTAAAGTGATGAAGTCTGGCTCCTATAGTCGGTATCCCAGTTTATCCTCAAGGTTCAGGCCTGGATGTTTTTCACACCAAGCTTACAGGGACTTTGTGTCTTTATTTTGTGTGTTTGGAAAAGGAAAGTATCTTCAGCCAAACTAAATTGGATTCTCTAAAATGTTATTTATGCTGATAATGAAATTAGCCAGCTAATCACATGAAGTACCATGAAGCCTGTAGAAGTAAAAACCCACCGCTGTAATAAAATTATGTTTTACAAACTGAGGACACAAAGTCTGGAAGACATTTAAAAGGTAAGAGTGGTCAAATGAAAGCCACTACAGTGTTACAATAATTTCTTTTTTCCCATATAGGGCATCCCTTTTGACCTTATCTGGTGGAGTATATTCAGCATTAATTTTAGTTAAATTCTAATTTCCTGCCACTGGAATTTCTATTCTTTCTAGGTCTCTCTCTCTCTCCCTCTCTCTTCTGGTCTTACTGTTTCACGGGGCTACCTGCTGCCTTGAAGCTTAAATCTTTAGTGTAAACCAGTAATGAAGTACCAGCTTTAGCTTTCGGCAACGATCCCTCTGTCCCAGGAGGATAGCTGAAAGACAAAAGGATAAATGGAGGTGGGTGCACAAAGAGATACAAAAGGGAAGGGATGCGGAGAGGAAGGATTAATGAAAAGGAGTCCTATCTCTTCTGTCAAAAACAAAGCAAGGTGGAAATTGTGGGAAAGGAACAGGATGAGGGGATGAAGGAGAGTATGTACTTGAGCAGCAACAGGCATCCTGCTGGAGTGGCACCTGGTACACATGGCCAGGCTCCCGTTGGGGAATGGATTGGTTCCAGACTGTGCCTGAAGGCCATAAACACACACAGTACCACACACACTGATACCCTTGTCTATTTTCTTAATCACTTGAAAGCTTGCTTTCTTTTCTTTTTGAATGATAATTTGATGTGAACAGACAGACCTGTCAAGGCGAAATTGTCTTACTGGCAGCTGATTAAAAGTATGAACACACACAGATTTGTGACCATGTGTGTCTTCTGCGCCTTCCTCTACAACTCTCTTTTCTCATGCGGGGTGTATTGTTCTTTCCAAAAGCTTGCTGGAATTATTTCATCAAAATTCAACTCCCCTTCCCTTGGCTCAAATCCTTCTGTTTGTTAGCCTTTCTCCAACCTTTTTCCTGATGCCCTTCTCTGCAGGCCTGAATGAGTGTGTCGACAACAATGGCGGCTGCTCGCACATCTGCCGGGACCGGAAAATTGGTTATGAGTGCGACTGTCCCTCTGGCTACAAGCTTCTGGACAAAAAGACGTGTGGAGGTTAGTGTGAAGTTATGTGACAAATCTGCTGCCAAACCTGTTTGAGCCTTTTTCCTTTCGCTGTGAAATGTTCTGTGAAAGATCTGGATACTACGCAAACATCAACTATTATCTTTGGCAGAAGTTCTAATGTAAATCCAGGCATCCTGGATTTAGACGCAGATTTAAGATTGACCAGTCTTTGACCGAAAACGACTGTCTGTAAAGTGTGCATCCCATTTTTACACTTTGGTTTTCAGGTCCAGATTGTTGAACGAAATTGCAAAAGAGAAAGCTCGACCCTTATCTGAGCTTATTATTGCAATGTATTACAGCAAGACACAATGTGTAAAAGTAATGTTATGATTTGACTAGCCTTGATGCTTGTTAACTTTGGTGTTCTCATAACCAGGGCTGTTAAGGCTTTTCACTTAAGCTCACAGTGAGTACAATTGGCAAGAGTATTTATTGCAGCTCAGATGCAGAGTTGATGAATTTGCCAGTGAATAATGAAATGTACTACAAAAAGCACAATCACACCATTTAATTGAGACAAAACAGCATACATAAGACATCTGTGGAATAAACTTTGGAAGTAATAAGTTTCGCCCGCTTTATCTCACACTGCTAAATTGACCTGATGTCAAAATTCCTGACTTGTCTTTTTTTTTTCTTTTTTATCCCCTTATTATGTAAATGATCACAAATATTGAGCTTCAGGCATTGATGGGTTTGTACAGTTTGGTGCAGGTGCTGATAAAATTTTGAATCTGTTAAGGATTCATTAAGTTAAAAAAATAAAAATAAATCAGCTAGCATGTGCCTTCTTTGAATGACAATTATAATATGGCCAGTATAGATTTATAACTTACATAAAATACATCCTGGCCTAAATCAAATTATTGTTTGACTCATTATTTCATTAACATTTCAATCAATCAAGATTTTGTCCTTTCTCTTGAATCTGTTTGTCCGATAGACGGACAGCCTTGAAATTCAATTTGGAGACTCTCGCTCGAAGCAAAGAATCTCCTTTGAGAGATTGACATTGTTACCATATCCTCGTTGTCCTTCTTCAGACAAAAATACTTGTGTGTTTTGTTTGTATCTTTATGACGTGTTCCTCTCCACAGACATTGATGAATGTGAGAACCCAGACGCCTGCAGTCAGATCTGCATCAACTACAAAGGCGATTATAAGTGTGAGTGCTACGAAGGCTATGAGATGGACCCTACCTCCAAGACCTGCAAGGCTGTGGGTGAGCCATTTATCACACAGACACACACAATCACACTCGTACCCATTTGCGAAGGTAAAGACACACACTCATAGATGGATGTTCTCGCCAGAATCACCGAGACCTATTTCTCCATACACCATGCTTACTCTTTCATTCCTGCACCCCTAGCTACCGACTCACCTCCCGGACTATTTTCACACTGTGAAAAGAGAGGTTTGCTTTGTATGCGAGCCCTGCACAGCAATCTGCGCAAAGATAAATATTTGACTTTTTTTTTTTTTTTCTTCTGTAGTCCTCGCTAATGAAAAGTTTGCAGCCAGCTGCCTCTGCTTCCCCCTGGAGTGTTAAGGGAGGGATGTTCTGTGGGGACCACTCACTAAAGGACGGAGGTCCTATCCCTGGATAAACAGTTTAGTGCAGTTACCAGGCAAGGAAGTTACAGGAAGTAAATCCTTTGGCTGGAAAACTTAACTGTAGCCTTGAAAAGCTATGTGTGAATTCTGGGGAGTTTTTTAATCAGTCTCCCCATTCGCAGTATGTTACAGCTGGCTTTAGTGATAACGATGCTGTCTGTCAACAACCAACCAACCAACAATCAAACACATGCAGATTACAGTTCCTGCCACGACTGACAAATTTAGAGCGTCTGATGTGTAGTGATGTTTTGATAAAAGTGGATATAGAGTATGTTTTACATACCACAGTGCTGAAAGGAAACGGTCCTGCACCGCCGAGCCCTCTTCATTTGTAATATTTTCTTCATTTTGTGAAAACTCTATCACCTGGGCAGTACTCTGAAAGCATGATCAACGCTCAGTGTTGTTTAAGATGCATTATAATATGTGCTTTTAAAGCATAGAGGAGGCCTTGAGGAGATTAGAACCTATTATCATTCCATTATCAGTGTTTTATCTAGACTATAAAGTAATACCAGACACATAACCTCTTGCAATGCAGCATTGATTCCTTGAATATACACCTTTGCTCACAGTTTGAATGGATTCCTGAACAGATTGTGTTCGCCAGCAAATGAACTTTTCTGCTAGAAAAGAGAGCGGAGACAAAAGAGCATTATTAGTGATTACAGCCATCAGTCTTAGGTTGAGTCATTATAGGGCGAACTGGTCTGGTAATGAGAGAGCTTAAAGCGGAAAACAGGCTCCCACTCTTCACCTAAGTGGCATAAAGAATGCCAATAAATGCTTCGTGTCTCCCTTTGACGCTTTATTACTGTGAGGCAGACCAAACAATCCTTGTCATAGGCCGCGGCATTTATTAGAAATTAAGATATACAAGCAGAGGCGAAACTAGACAGATGAATGGATGCACTGAAGGAGTATCTCTCACTGGATGCAGGCATATGCGCTGTTGGTTGGCCACACGTTAGAGTGTGCCACAGAAGATAGAAAGACAAGAAGGGAGAAAAGTGTGACAGGATTATTGTTTATGTTGAGGTTTATTTATTCAGAGCCACGAATAGAAATGGGCCCATAAATACGGAGATGCCGGCTGTGTGAAGCCGAGAAACTGGGAACAAAATCAAGCTTCATTGGCTCTTAAACTCATTCCTTGACATACACATGTACTGTGCATGCAATCTCATGCATGCACGCCCAGAGAAATCAACATCCATATAGACATAGTTATCTAGAGGAGTCGCTGCTGGCCGTGAGGGATGTGAGGGACTTTCTCTGATGAAATGTGGCATGCGCCAAATGACAGTATCATTTGTGCATATTCAAGTTCAGCCTTTCAAACGTCAGGCTGTTTTTTTTGTTTCGCTTGTTTGTTTGTGTTTTATTTCTTTTATCTCAGAGGCACAGGGCAAAACAGAGTGTCATCATCTAGTTACCCATTCTCAGTGACATTTATATTAAGCGTCTACATTTCCTGCTTTGCTGCTGTGAGTGAGAAGAGTCATTCGAATGTCAGCAACACCTCTGCTATGTATGTTCACCAACGTACAGCAAACGTACACTTTATACTAATCCTAGACGTAGCTCCTGGCTCTGTAGAGTCATTTCAAAGAGATGTAAAACCATAAAGCAATCTGCGCTAATTAAAAGTGAAGTCCCAGGTTGGACTCATAATGCCTTCCCTCTTCTAAGCTGGTATTTTCCTGACTTGTGTGGGTGTATGTGTGCGTGTGTAAGCAGCAGTGCCCATTAAGTCCCCCGAAGAAAGCCTTGCTCTGCACTAGTTGCATTCATTGTTGTTGTTGTTTTTTTTTGTTGTTGTTGTTGTTGTTTGTTTACACCTTTATGGGTGTGATGCCACTCACAGACTCATCATCATGAGTCATTATTGTGTGTGTGAAGGGAACATGTGGGAGTTTGCTGTATGTATAAGGGACATGAAGAAAGGAAGGCATAGTGAGAATAAGAACCAGCTCACTCAAAACAGGATTTTCTGAGACGTTTCTTCACCAGCTTAGTCGTCCATCATACATACAGTAAAGCAGATTAGATACAAAACTGAATTTGGAAGCACAAAGACCCAGAGATTAATCGAGGTGGACATAATAATCTGTCCCGCATTTCTCAGAGGGCAGAACGAGGATGTCGCTGTTGTGGCATTGCACTTCATTGTTCTGATGAATTTATCAGACAATTCATTGGCAACACATAAAAAATAAAAATAATAATAGTGATAACAATAGTACTCTACTCCTATAATAATTTTCAATACAAGTAACAAAGTGCTTCACATGTGTTGATTATAAAACATCGAAATCAATCAAGGCAGTAATTGAACTGCACTCATATAAGGCTTTTCTAGTCTGTACAGTTTTGCCATTTGGCCATGCCCCATTCACATATCAAGTTGGAAAAAGGAACCCCCCTCCACATCCAGGTACCATGGCAAAAAACTGTCATCACAGTGAGTGGAGACAAACGTGACTGATTTATTTCAGTTTTTTGTTGTTTTTTTTTTATAGATGTAGCATCCACATGCAGACAAATGATTTTGTGTTGAATGGTAAGAGACAAGTGATCCCTGTAAGGCTGTCAAACAAAATATCGTGGCAGAGCTGAGGATAAGAAGAATGGCATAGAACAGCTGGGATAGTTTAGAGGCACATGCACAGGCTTGTGAAAGCAGAACAGAGTTCCACACTGACGGGTTAAGGAAATTTACAAATTGCCTTTGGACCAAAAGTCTTGTTCCCTCTTTTTTGCTCTTGTTCCCTCCTTTTGTTTGTTGTTCTCCTCTTCTCCTCTACAGTATTCTGCGGTCTTAACCGCTGTGCCAAAAGCAGTTTGTACCACACTTGACAGTTTGAGCACACACTTTTCAAAATGCGTTGAGAGCAGTGGTCAGATTTTCCCCAATGTCAAAAGATTTTGCCATGGGACTTTAGATGTTGTGGAACACTGTCAAAGCCCGTATCAGAAGTTTTTGCTGTGGTTTTGGGCCTTTAATGGAGCGGCACTTTTTCCAGTCTGCCTCAAGGAACATCGGTAGCTCTAATCAGAACATATTTTGCACTAGTGATGATTATGATTTGTATTTTATCCAATGAGTTGGATGAGTTTCTGGCATTTGAATGTTCCCTGATGCAGCATTCATTCATTACCACATAGCATGGTCTGTATGTCTTAAGACACACACTGAACTCCAGTGTGGGTGCGTTCACATTGACAGGAACTAAATGCTCCCACACTTTTTATTTCTGACCTTTCTAGCTGTCTTTGTGTTGTTTTTTTTCCTCTTACCTTGGATATCTCCACAACATAAACATTTGCTTCGGTGCTAATCAAATCAATGCCCCTGTGGAGCCTTACAGTGTTTCCCCAGCCGATATTTATCTTTTCACCACATTATCTTAATTGGCTAATGGGACAGAGCAGCCCTAAACCGGCAACACCAATTAAAATATATCTAGGGGACCGTGTTCTTGTTAGGAGACTGTTGCTCTTTTGGGATCTATTGGGAAGATATAAAACTGCAGTTTTTGAAGCCATGGCTTGAAGGAAATAGTGACTCAGCATTTTCTTTTCCTTTTTTTTTTTTTTTTTTTTACCTTGAAGAAGACATATTGCTGCGACAACAGTTATGAGGGATGAAAAAAAAGTTAGTGGAATTGATGAAAGAGAAGCTGGATCAATCTCTGCGCTTATTATACGTACTTCAAAATGCCTTTACTTTCGTTTATCATTCCGTCATTCCACTTTCTCCACCCACCTGACTCCTCTTCCCATGCTGTCATTTGATCTGTTTAACTTGTTGTTTCTTCCTTTCTTAATTAGAACCTTTTACTGATCATTTCTCCATGGCTAAACCTCCATCCATCTCATTTCCTTTGGGGGGGGGCTCCTTCTTGCTTCATTCCTCTCTCCCTCTCACTATCTATCTATCCAGCTCTTGCTTCCCGTGTCTCTCAGCAGGCGAAATTGATGGCTACAAACCCAGTTGTCAGAGGAAAATGATTGGATCCAAACAGTAGTAGAAATGTAATATTTTCTCCCTGTGCAGTAGCCCATTGTAAACCAAGGCTGAGAAAACCTATTGAGGCATGGTTGGTTCCAACAGAAAGTATAGTTGTGTGCATGTGCGCGTGGGTGTGTGTGTGCGTGTGCGTGGTTGATTCTCATGTCTGTGTGTGTGTACATATTGGTGTTACTGTAGCCCAACGTGGCATTTCTGCTTTACTGGACTGAAGAGTGACCTGACAGATAAGAGAGAGAACTGTCGATGAAGGAGAAAATATGATGGGTGGGGATTGGTGGGGACAAAAGATAGGCCAGCTTGAAGACAGCCAGTCAGAAATCCAGAACAAATTGAAGAGAAATAAGTTTAATAAAGAGGTTGATAAATTATATAGATATGTGTGTACGGTTTGTTTTGTGTATAGCTTGTGTGAACAACATTTATTTATTTATTTTTATGTCTGTGTAACTAAAAACAGAGTTGACCTTGTCAACTACAGGAGAATTATTCAAATGCTTGAGTCATGCTCACCTTCAGCCTGCTGGAAAAATGCACCGCAGGTAACCAATGTGCCAGCAAACGTCATGTACGTTAGACCTCTGAGGACAAAAAGCGGGAAGCATGCTTTTGACACTCTTGCACTAAAAATAAAATGCAACGTCATTTCAAATTGGTGAGATATTTTATTCACAAGCCGTGAATTTGTGTGCTTTGTTTCTTTAAGTAGCAGGAGAGGCTCTCAAACGCACACACATTCAGAGTCACACATTCAGGTGCTTTTAAATGGATGCAATCTGTGCTTTTAGCTTTGTCCACCTCACATATCGTACGCACTGCTTACCAGCATAATTGAGTGAATAATATGTCATGCCAAGAGTGTGTAAGACTGAATGAGTGTGTGGAAAAATACATTACAATATTAACGTCATCAAAAACATACGACCTAAATAGTACTAAATCACAAAAATCAAAACAAGAGCACCATGTTTCCTCGCTCTGCTCTACCTGTGGTATAGAAAACGTGTGGATTGTTAACAGCTCTACGGAAGTCAGAAAGAAAGAGGAAAAGAAGTTGAGCATAGTGATTTGCAGTATGCTCTGAACTTCTGTGTCTACATCTGTGTCAAAAAAAAGATATGTTGGGATTTAAAATGTATTGGTTTGGGGATCCGGGTTGGGAGTAACCACGGTTACAAAACTGAAAGTTTCTGTGGCATTGTTTGATTATTAGAGAACAAAACATCATTATATACATATATACATCATTACATGATCATATGAAATTTTATATCAAGAAAACAGATTAAACTGGGCTCCCATGAGCACCCCTATATACAGAATATCCCGGGACCCTTTCGAATATAGCTTTGAGAGATGTAGCACACTGTGTATGCCATCAGAGACTTGTAAACTGTTACAGTTACGACTGACAGTATTGTACGTTGCCCACGGCTAACAGAGAGTGACTTGAGAATGATACTTGCCCTCTTTTGGGGTCACAATACTAGGTCAACGGCTGTCAAGGTTCTCCACCTACCCCCTGAGCTTTATGGACTCCCTGTCCCATCTCGACAATGTCAAGTATAAAATAAATGGCAG